>NC_057768.1:8565610-8879207 GCF_010389155.1 Erigeron canadensis | reverse complement strand
TGTTTGTTATACCTTGAATGATCGGGAAAATGTTGGAAAGTTTGAAAGGAAAGGTTACTTTGTTGGTTACTCAAAGACATCGATTGCATATCGCATCTTTAATCGTCGAACAAACACGATTCAAGAAACCATGAATGTTTGGTTTGACGAGATGTCAGGCATGATATTTGAACAAGAAAGTTTGCTACCAACAATCAGTGATCCAAGTACTTCAAGTGCTCCCTCAAGGACGTCTACCTTAGCTTCAAAATTCAAGAAATATCCAACTCCAACAAGTGAAGAGCTAGATATTCTTTTTAAAGAATTCTACAATTCAAAACCGATTCAAGAAAAGGAACCTCAAGTCATCATTGAACCAATTCTGAACAATAACCCCATTCAAACAAATGAATCAGTTCCAGACAACAATCATGAATCATCTTCAAATTCTACAGAGCAAGAAGAATCATCTTCAAGTGATATTTATTCTCAAAAGAATGATCAAGAACAACCTTCTCAAATCACCCAAACAACAAATCCATCATATACTCCAAATGTGTATGTACCACTGGATTTTGATCATCCAAATTTTGAGGAAAGAGTTCTTCCGAGCTATGATTCCATTGCTCAACAGAACTCTGGATTTAATGATGATAATGTTGACCTTCATCAACAAGATCCTCTTCCTTATGACAACAAGTGGTCACGTATGCGCAAAGATCATCCTACAGAACAAATCATCGGAGATCCATAAGCTGGTGTTTCTACCCGTACTACAGTCAATGAGTGTCTTGTTGCACTTTCACTGAGTAACATTGAACCCAAAACAGTCTCTGAAGCTCTTTGTGATCCAGAGTGGGTTAAAGCAATGCAAGATGAATTAGCTCAGTTTGAAAGGCTGAAGGTATGGAGATTGGTTCCAAATCCAAGGAAAGAATAACCAATTCGCACCAAGTGGATTTTCAAAAACAAGAAGGATGAAAATGGAGTTGTGGTAAGGAACAAAGCCAGATTAGTTGCAAAGGGTTACTGCCAACAACCTGGTGTGGATTTTGACGAAACTTTTGCTCCTGTTGCAAGAATGGAGGCAATTCGTATCTTCTTAGCTTATGTTGCATTCAGAAACTTTACAGTGTTTCAAATGGATGTGAAGACAGCATTCTTGAACGGAGAACTCAAAGAAGAAGTTTACGTGGAACAACATGAAGGTTTTGTTGATTCTAAGAAGCCAAATCATGTCTACAGGTTAGACAAGGCTCTCTATGGTTTGAAGCAGGCACCTCGCGCATGGTATGATTCCTTATCTACTTTCTTACTCAAAGGAGGCTTTACCAAAGGTACAATTGACCCTACCCTGTTTATTCGTAAGCAAGGTAAACATGTTTTACTTGTTCAAATATATGTTGATGACATTATTTTTGGGTCAACCAGTCAAACTTTTTGCCGAAATTTTTCATCTCTAATGGTCAATCATTTTGAAATGAGCATGATTGGGGAAATGAATTACTTCTTGGGTCTACAAATCAAACAATTACCAACTGGTATTTTTATATCACAAGGTAAGTACATAAAAGATATGTTGAAAAAGTTTGAAATGACTAACTGGTCTTCAATTTCAACCCCAATGGCTGCTCGTACAAACATAAATGCTGATAAAAATGGGAAACCATTTGACCAAAAGAGGTATAGAAGCATTATTGGTTCGTTGTTGTATTTTACAGCATCTCGCCCAGATATAATGTTTGCAACATGTATGTGTGCTAGGTATCAAGCCGCTCCTACTGATTTACATTACCAAGCTGTGAAACGAATTTTTCGTTATCTGAAGGGTACACCCAATCTTGGTCTCTGGTATCCAAGAGATACTGGATTCAATTTAACTGCCTATTCAGATGCAGATCATGCAGGTTGTAAGCTGGATTGCAAGAGCACATCTGGTACTTTACAATTTTTAGGGGATAAGATTGTAAGTTGGTCATCCAAGAAACAAAATTGTGTATCATTGTCAACAGCGGAGGCTGAATATGTGGCCGCTGCTAGTTGCTGTGCTCAAGTGTTATGGATGAAAACACAACTTACCGATTATGGTCTGAAATATGATCGTGTCCCTATCTATTGTGATTCTCAAAGTGCCATCGCAATTGCTGTCAACTCTGTCAACCACTCACGATCAAAGCACATTGATGTGAGATATCATTTTCTCAAAGATCATGTTGAGAAAGGTGACATCGAACTTTATTTCGTGGGAACTGACCATCAACTGGCTGATTTGTTCACAAAACCACTGGACGAAAAGAGGTTTAATTTCTTAATCTCTAAACTTGGTATGCTAAATCTTGATCCTTGATTCACTTTACCATGGAAGGAATTCTTGATTCATTTTTCAAAATATTAAAAATTGAAAAACCAAAAATCAAATACAACAATAAAAATTTTTGAAAAAGAACAAAAAGATTTTCTTAAATTTTTTTTTCAAAGTGGCTTGCGTATATTCTGTATGCAACCCGTTCTTCATTGAACTATTTATTTCAAAATGGCTTATGCACACTCAGTGTATAACCCGTGCTTATTTGTGTTATTTATTTCAAAATGGCTTGCATATACTCTGTATGCAACCCAGTCTTAAAAAGAAAAATTATTTATGTTTCAAAGTTGGAATTAATTCATGTTGATATACATATAAATTGATATAAGATAACGCGGAATTGAACGCCTTTGTGTACTTCCAAGTAGTCTTATATGAATGTATATGTGTAATACAAGATGTTAATTGCAATTTTGTTACACTTATTTCAAAAACTCTCAATTGTTGATATGAGAAACAAAGGATTGAACGCCTTTGTGTACTCCTGAGTTATCTCATCTTGAACAATTGATTGAGTTCACTTTTCATAAAACCTGTTTTGATTTCACACAAATTATTTTTGCTCCACCTTTTCTATGAAAATCTTTTCGATCTATCTTTGCATAGATAAAGGGGGAGTTTGTGATTTCAAATCTCTTTCAAACTTCAAATGTGTTGTTTAAACATTTTTTTTTACATTTAATGTTTTTTTCCGAAATATTTGCTTCAAAGGAAGTTCGGTGTTTAGTTTGCACATGAGCGACTAGGTTTTTCTCAAAAATATACTCCATGAATTTCATCATTGCCGATGAGTTCTAACCCCGGAGTATTCACTTCTTTCATTAGATAGTGAGGGTATTTTGAGTGATGATGATTTTGTGCAACTAAGCTGGAGGGAGTAAAGTCGAAAAGGGAGAGGCTAAGGTGATATGTTGCGAGAAAAGGGTTAAAAGAATTGATACCCTTCCCTAAAACTCTCAATCGCCGGGTAAAACACATGTCTATCGGATGTCATTTGTTGATATCTTGATTAAGACTTCATGGACCCAGTGAAACAATGCACATCTTTACCTAACCACTCAAGTGTTTCTTAACAAATGTTTGTTTTACTTCTCACGGAGATTTTCTCATTTCTATTAACTCTTCATTTGGAAGACATTAATATTGAAAAAGGGTGACATTCTGCTCCAGTCCCCGACTTCATTTGATCACTTTGTGTCTAGAGCTTTCATGATTGATCATTAATTTGATCGTTATTCATTCTTTATGACACATTTGCGTCATATCTTTGTGATATACATGCTTATCTTTGTGATATAGCCGGAACATTTGTAGTGATATCTTAGATGATATTTCACGATGATCAAATGGAAATCCTACCATTGCTAACATCATTTCCAGCTTTGAACGTAGGTCTCATAATTGCATTTTTGTAATTATTAAGTTAACAAGAAGTCTATTGTGACCTTGGATTTTTCCTAAAAGTCTTTATGGATAGTAGAACATGGTTATCGAACGCCTAGGTGACACTGACCATGGTTTACATTCTTTAAAGCATTCTTGAGGTTGGAAAGCCAAAAGACCAAACTATGTTAGAGGTTTGCTTTGTGCATTTCTCAATGATACATAGGAAATCCGATAAATGATATACATTTCTTTCGGTCATTTCATTAATCCTTTTGATTTTTTGAATGCAAACGGATCATTCTTATCCGGTTTCTTTTCTCATCACCCGAACATAGAAAACACCAACACCATGATACAATGTTTATCCCAACAACTTCAATCTCACATGTTAGTCATCCATAGGTACAATTGGGTTAGATTATATGGTTAGATTGATGTTTTGATGGTTGATAATTCTCCATGAGCATAATGTCTAGAACTTAGTCATGATTATTTCTTTCAAACATTACAATCAATCAATGTTTGCATAATGACATTGGTTCCCAACTTTGTCATTATGAGGGGAAGAAAATAATATGATTGAATGATTGATAAGGATAAGGAGAAAAATGATTGATAAGGACAAGGAGAAAAGTTTGTGTTTGGTTGTTTTAATTGCTTTCAGAAATACTATCATTCTGCTTCAAAAATCAAAGAGACTGTGATTACTCATGGATTAATGAGGAGAATGATTACTTCATAAGAGACTTTCCAAAACCTTTTTGAAATGTTTACTCTCAAAAGTATTCAAGACGATGTGACAAAGATCAAAGATTCAAAGGACAAAAGATTGAAGATTCAAGACAAAGAAGAAAAGATTCAAAAAGAGTCTTCGTCAAATTAAAGATCTTCACGTCATACAACAAACACTTTATCTAAAGCTACATTGCACACATCAAGGGGGAGAGTACATATTTCTGAAAATTCATTCCAAGATTTCAAAGAAATGACTTCAAGATTCGAAGATTGAAGAATTCAAGACAAGTTCATACCTTCCGCACCTCAAAAGACAACTCTGATTCATGATTCAACAATCCTCGAAGATTTAATACACACACTCATCATTCTCTGTTCTCAAAGAACATTGAGAAACAACAGATGATTTAACTTCAAGAAGTCCAAAGACTAAGATTGAATCAAGTTCTCCAAAGACAATGAGAAAGCTTTGAAGACTTGTTTTTCACACACCAATTGTCTTCATCACCGGGCTCATCAAATTCATTCCTACAAGACAAATCAACACGTACTTCAGACCTTACAATATATCACTAAGGGGGAGAATGTTAGAAATCCAAAAATAGTGATACATTGTAATTTAAGTTATGGACTTACTTGTTGTTAAGTCATGAGTTGATAATTTCTAAGGTTGAGGGGCTAATAGTGTTAATTAGCATAGTTAGATAGTTTAGACTATAAATAGCCCTCAATTCCTTAGAAATTATAACACATAATAACAACTTGACACATTATTCATACCATTACACTTGGAAATCACACTCTTAATCCCAATTCTCTCTCAAAACACACACAAACACCAAGAACACACACACTAACCAAACACCATTGTTGATGTGAATTCGGTTGAGGAAATCGTGTTGATTACAATTCACCTTTTATATTTATCTATATTTTATATTTTATTTTTGTTTTATATAATCATTATTTTTTTATTATACATTTTTGTTCTATATTTTATAGTTAAAATATTGTAAACATTTATCCCAACAATGTCCAGTATTTTTTCACGCATTTTTTTTCCCGAAGATTTGATTCACCTTTTATATTTCTCTATATTTTATATTTGTTTTATATAATCATTTTTTTTATTCTACATTTTTGTTCTATAGTTTATAGTTAAAATATTGTAAAAATTTATGAGGATGCCACATAGACTATAATCTTACGTGACATTGTTATAAGATAGGTTTGAGTTGTAGAAGCTCTAGAATCATTGAGATTCCTACTGTTTTAATAATTATATAAATAGATGTAAAGGAGCAACGTGACGTTAACTATAAATTTGGTAAATCATTTATTTAAATTTAATTTTAATATATATATATATATATATAAATTAAAGATATAAGATATAAGAACTGATTTTGTTAGCAAAAAATTTTATTTACTTTCTAAAATTTATCAAACGTACAGTGAATCTTTAACGTTATAACTTTTGTATAGCTCTTTATGGTTTTTTAATAACATGTAATCAATAATATCATATATTATCAAATTTAGTTAATTTGCTTTTTTTGTTATATTATGATTCGTGTTAAATAATAGAAGATATTTATACATCGATTTACATAATCAGATCAATTAATAATATATAAATTTATACATTGTCATGATTTAAAAAAGATATTATAACATATTTTAATGCAACATTAACATATATATATATATATTAATATTCAATAAAATGTATTCAACACAAGTGTTATATATGCCGTTAATGAAAACTAAAATGAAATATCGCAGCGAAGCGCTATAAAATTTCTAGTTGTTTCTAGTATTACCAAAAGAAATGGAAAAGACTTTTCTTGTAGTTTAAACCTTTCTAGTTGTGAGGATATTCAAAGTTTTCAAAAGCAATGGTATGCTTCATGATTTGCCACGTTTCAAGTTGAATCCAATGGGCGGTAACACATAAGAAGCGGGCAAACCATGAGGAGCGAACCAAACATTGGTAGTTAAGTTTACACTTGTTTTTAATTCTTCTTTAGCCTTTTTCCATAATTTCATACAATCACGTCTAAGAGTAGCACGGTATATCGAGGTTGAAGTGCGGTTTGAATGACCTTGGTGAATCGCGGAAATGTCAAAGTGGTTGAACGGCAATGCCTTTTGAATCACGAATTGTGCAAATTGTTGACGACACACCTCCACCGAGTATGCATAAATACTCCCATCTTGTGCCATTGTTGATTGACCTTCCTTTGCAACGTTTTTCAAATACTTTACAATAATTATCTCTATGCAACCTTAACATTGTGTTGGAAACGGCGCCCAAATGCATATTACACTTTTTACATCGCGCCCCTTTTGTTGTATCTTCATACTCCACCAAATCGAAACAAGACCCCCAAACATCTTGTGCTTGATCCGTAGTTAACACTCGAAGGACGTTTTTACGTGGTTATGGTTGGTCATTTGAAGAATTTGGTGTTGCCATGTTAAAGTGAGTGTTTTAGTGTTTGTAAGATTTTTGATTGTTGTAAACTAACCAAAATGAATGTATGTGTATATAATAGTGTTAGGATTGCATAAAGGTAAAAAAAAAAAGGCTAAAAAAGGGTAAAAAAGGGCTACTAGCTGGGCTCCAACGTTCTGATGCTTCTGTCCTTAATCGGGTTCCCGGGTTCTCTAAGCGGTTAGGGAGAAACCGGGTCCTAACCCATTCCAAAAGCTATATTATAACAAACCATCAGTTAATTGGGAACCCGAACCGGTTAGGGTCAAACCCGGTTGTTTTTCGGGTTTGGTTACGGGTGTTTTCCGGGTTTGGTTTCGGTTTCTGTACATGATTACCTGGACTTACTACTACCTATACTATACGCGGTGAGATGCACTGCCCGTGTGCATATAATTATTAGAGAAAATATCACAAATGGTCCTTGTGGTTGTTGGTATTCGCATTTTGCCCCCTGTGTTTTTTTTTCATTGCAAACAGTCCCTTAGTTTTTCATTTTCGTTGTCAACAGTCCCTAACAATAACTTCTATTATTCTTAGCCGTTAAATCTCACATGTGCATTGCACATGAGGGTATAATCGTCCTTCTATATACAAAGACTCTTTTCTTCTTCTTCCTTCACTCCCCTCTTATTTCATCATCTCCTCTCCCCATCCCCTCCCCCACCTACCAAAACCCACCAAATTAAAAATCCCTTAAACCAATTGTTTCAAAACCCTATAAATACAATATGTGGATTTATCAACATATCTATAAATTACACAAAATATATGCCTATCCTCAATCTATGAATCCATATTAAACTTGGATCAAAAAAAAAAATAATAATAATAATAATTAAAAATCATTTGACGTACCTAGGCCACTATTCCATGTTCACCACCACCATGAATTCATTTTTAAAAGTGGGAAGCTGATTTTGTGATTGTTTTGTTTCCGGTCATCGGTTGGCAAATCACCAACTATAAACGGTGGAGGTGGTGGTAGGTTTTTCAGGTTGGTTATAATGGTGGAATTTTCCGGCGATACAATCATCTTTTCTTGTATTTGGATTGTCAAAAACAACGGGTCAACCCATATCATCTTTTTCTTCTTTTAACCTGCACCACAATGAATCTGTTGTTATGTGGTTTATTGATACCTGTCAGGCTGCTATATATTTGGGTTTTTATATCTAATTTTTGAGCTTTAAGAAATTAGATTATTATTGTTGGTGTTATTATTGATATGCTATGATGATCTGAAAATAGATATTAAGGTTGATTAAAGATGATGATGAGATGTTGAGTTTAGATCTGAAAAAATAGATGCTAAAAAAAGGATGAGTGTTTTAAAGATAAAAAGATTAAAATGCCCTCATGTGCAATGCACATGTGAGATTTAACGGTTAAAATTAACAGAAGTTAGTGCTAGGGACTGCTGGCAACAAAAATGAAAAACGAAGGGACTGTTTGCAACGAAAAAAAACACATGGGGCAAAATGCGAATATCAACAACCACATGGACCATTTGTGACATTTTCTCTAATTATTAGTATTAGTATATTCTTATACTTTATAAATTTAAATTAACAAAACCATTTAATAAAACATGCACTAAAATACTCGCATCGAAGTTTTTACTTACACGTAATATTCTGATTTTTACGAGGCGAAATACTTTTTAAAGTTTTTAAGTTATGTTCTCGAGTCGATAATTATGCTTTGACTTCCAAGTATACAGTATACCAAACACCCGGTGAGTTATACCTGACGACTAAAATAACAGTCCAAAGCTGCATAGCGGACTTTCCAATCTTAACTGTATCTTTTCCAGTTATTAACATAAAAACAACTAATCAACTCAAATATATATATTTTGATCCATCCATTCATTCATCCATCGGAGCAACATCAGATCGGAAAATCAATAATGATCACCACGGACGGCGTTGAAGACGAAGAGAAATGGCTGACAGCTGCCATCGCCGGCATTCAACAAAACGCTTTCTACATGCATCGCGCTTTGGTAACCAACTAATCTCACTCTCTAATTTCATTAAACCCTAATTTTAATTACTTCACTTTACTAAAACCCTAATTAATTATTATTTGATTATTATCAGGATTCAAATAATATTAAAGACGCATTGAAATACTCCGCTCAGATGCTTTCGGAGCTCCGTACTTCAAGGCTTTCGCCACATAAATATTATGAGCTTTGTAATTATGTTAAATTTTTACTATTAGTTAATTATATTTAATAATTATTTTTTTTTGTGATCTGATGATGTTAGTATTTGTTTGGGTCTAGATATGAGGGCATTTGATGAGTTGAGGAAGTTGGAGATTTTTTTCAAAGAGGAGAGTAGGCGGAGTTGCTCGATTATTGAGTTGTATGAACTTGTGCAGCATGCAGGCAACATTTTGCCCAGATTGTAAGTTTTCGGATTTGAAACCGAGTATTTCTTTACATTGTTTTGTCAATGTTGTGATATGCGGATGTATTAGGCTATTAGCTTTCGTGTTAACCTTTACAAAACTTATAGCTAGCTTAGAATGATTTATGATGTGCTACAATAGATCAGTTTGTACAAGCACCGACTTTTTGGTAACTACCGCAATAGTGCATTGTCTTAGGATTTTAAAGATCCTTTAGTAAGTTATAGAGGAAATAACTAAGGTGAGGGTTTTGGGGTGAGGACCATTTGGTACCCAAATGGATGCTTGACAATGAATTCGGGTCTTAGTTTTTGTTAATCGGGAAATGCAGTATGCCATTTTTTTTCTTGGAATATATAATAGTTAATGTTATGGATTTCGTGTCAAGAGAATGAATTATAAAATGTGAATATTAGGCACTGTGCATTGAACAAGTTTGTGGAATTCAGTTCTAGTATGTAAGATACTCTAGTAGTATTCATTGGGTTACCAAGGTATTATAATAGAAAGCGTTATGTAATAGTTCATTATAAGGTGCCTGGCATTCCTGGCAAGGGTCATATACGTAGGGTCGTACCTTTTCTACTAATTCCTAGCTTGTGTCTATACGGTGCATTTGGGGTGGAAAGGGAAAGATGCTTATTTGGTGGTACTGGTGTAGTTTCAGGTTGCAATAACTCCTGGTCCCCTTGGTTTCAACAACTTTTAATTTCTATCTTTGTAAGGTAAAACCACAAAGAAAATTAGCTAGTGCAAATAATATCTCAACGAGGCAGTTTTTTAGTGATGGATTGTTCTTTCTTTATTTTCCAGAGCAATACTATGTCTGTTGATCGTTAGTTACCCCCCCGTCACAAAATTATTGTCCATCTTTACTATATTAGTTGTCCTTATATATATGTCCAAAACTAAAAATGTTAGATATAATCGGTAAACTTTCTTAAATTACAGTTAACTAAATTAATAACAACCTAAATTGTAAAAGCGTAAATCTGTCATTGTAGTAATAACTTAGATTTGCGTGTTTTTAGATACAGAACAATTATATAGGGATGGAGATAGTATATAAGTATTCAGCTTCGTACAATCATACATTCACTTCAACTATGTATATCATTTTCTATAATATTATCCTGCTTTAATCTATTCAGGTATCTACTTTGTACAGTAGGATCTGTGTACATCAAATCTAAGGAAGCTCCTGCTAAGGATATCTTAAAGGATCTTGTTGAGATGTGCCGTGGTATCCAGCATCCTCTTCGTGGACTCTTCCTAAGGAGTTATCTTTCTCAAGTCAGTAGGGATAAGTTACCTGATATTGGTTCCGAGTATGAAGGGTAAGACTCTCAAGGCTTTACGTGTATCAGTGACCAAATGCAAAGTTAAGCTCAGCATTTTTGGATATTCTGTGTTGAACTGATAAATGAACTTGTCTTTGGTAGCTATAGGGATAGGCTTTCTGCTAGGTTATATATAGCTTTCTGCTAGGTGATATATCTTTGTTGTAAGGGTGAAATATCTCTCTTTTTTCTTGTCTTTTTAATCTATACTAGTATACCCATTTCCAATCCCATCTGCAAACCAAATCCCACCTTGGTAATGATACTTGCACACATATTTGCCCCAAGTAGCATTCTTGGAAGTTTATCATCAAATAAAGTCTGAAGGTGGCAATTTGTATTTTTTTCTGGCAAGTTCAATGACAAGCAGATGAAAATCTTTAGTTACCAAGTCCACAATTCTAGGTTTAGTGCCAAGTACACTTGGAAAGTGAAATACTTTGTTTGTCACGGTGTAATATCTTTATGTTTCTAGGACACTAGAGTAATAGTCAGGATTGGAACTGACTTGAAAAGAGATGTTTTTACGTCTGCATGTCATCTGGCTTTTGTTTATGTAGCTGGTCTCATTTTCTGCACGATTACTTTGATATGGTCTTAATGTAAAAGCAAACTTACAAAAATCCTGAAGACGTAATTCAGTATTAACTTTAATATGTTGAACTTAATGAATGAGTGGATGGCTTGCTTTTTCTAGGGATGAAAACACTGTTATGGATGCTGTTGAGTTTGTACTTCAGAACTTCACAGAGATGAACAAATTGTGGGTTCGAATGCAACACCAGGTCAGTTCAAGTGTCGATAGAATTCTGTAACACGATCTCATGCTTTAGCATGCATGCTTGTGTCTCGTGAAAAGCTAAAAAGATCATGAAAATTGACTTTGGGATCTACAGGGACCTGCTCGAGAGAAGGAGAAACGTGAAAAGGAGAGGAATGAGCTTCGTGATCTTGTAAGTAATTATTAACCTGGATTGCTATGTATCACTTTATGAAATGATTGCAGTTATCGTGTTTCTTTTTATTTAAAACTGCTTGCTGTTATCACATTTTCCCAGGTTGGAAAAAATTTACATGTTCTCGGTCAGATTGAAGGCATTGACCTAGAGCTCTACAGAGATGTTGTTCTTCCCAGAATCTTGGAGCAGGTATAGTATGTCTGTGTGTGTACATGACATTTTTTATTGTAAGAATTTTGTGTATTCTTTTTTTTTCTTATGAATTTAAGGTTCTTGCAAGAATTGCAGGTTGTGAATTGCAAGGATGATCTCGCTCAGTATTATTTAATGGATTGTTTAATACAAGTCTTTCCAGACGAATACCATTTACAGACTCTTGAAACATTATTGGGAGCTTGTCCACAGCTGCAGGTGGGTTTCACCAAAAATTTCTAACTCCCCCCTCACCGATCCGATCCCAAGTCACTAGTTTCTCAACCTTTTCCGGACTTTAACTTTTTTCCATACTGTGTAAATTAACCTTTCTTGGAGAAAATAATCAATGGCTTTCCTTGATTAGTTGCTAAGTTTATTATGGCTTTCTTATTTTTAGCATTTTATAATTAAGTTTCTGTTCTAATTGATTTCTTCAGCCCTCTGTTGACATTAAGACAGTACTCTCCGGTTTAATGGATAGACTATCGAATTATGCTGCATCAAGCATTGAGGTGCGTGAACTTGTGCTAAATATGAATAAATTCAATTTCATAATTCCCTGATAATAGGGTTGCTGCAGGTCTTACCAGAATTTGTCCAAGTAGAAGCTTTTGCGAAACTGAACAATGCCATAGGTCAGGTAAAGAAGTCATTTCATGTCTCGGAGAATTTAATGTTGATTTGTCAACAAAAACCTTGTTGAAGGCATGATGTCAATTTCTTACTCTTTGGACCTTTTTTTTGTTTGTTATTAGCACCTTGTTCTATGTCCTCTGTTTTCTTCTTAATTGATAAATGTTCTGCACACAATTATAATTTTCATTCATCTATAGAATTAAATGGCTTCAGTGTTACATGCTCTTCCATTGCTCCTGGTAAGATCGTTCTAAGGGTCTATGCAACTTGACTTGTTCCATTGACCACAAATAGCTTAGTTTATCAGTGTCAGATAATGCATACCTCGGAGGCTTACATAGAGTCAATGGGAGCTTTTCAATTGATTAGATTTTAATGCTCACTAATATGCTAGTACTAATGTACTATAGGTATATTCTGTCTAATTATCAGTTCGGTCACTCATTTCTGGTACATGTTATATGTTGTCCACGCCATAAAAGCTTATTGGGATATATGTATAAACATATTTCATGCAATAAAATAACTGCTTCATAAAGACTGAGTAGACTAAATAGTAGTAACTTACTTCAAGCTGACAAAACCTCTCTTTTTTTACCTTAAACCTCCCATACCTTGATGTGATATATTATGTTCTAGCTTATGCTTTCCTTGTCAGAAGCTAGTTATGTTGTAATTTCTTTACTAAATTTTGTCTATCGTATTTTGGAGTTCTGTTCAAGCAGTTTTGAATTTAATTCTTACTGCAGGTGATCGAAGCCCAACCTGATATGCCTGTTTTCGGGGCGGTAACTTTATATTCATCTCTTCTGACATTTACGCTCCATGTTCACCCTGACCGGCTTGACTATGTGGATCAAATATTGGTATGTTCCTCTTTAAATTGATTTTTCTAATACCTTTACGGAAGCTGTTAGTTGGAGATTATATTGTAGTTATCCATAAGGAGAAATTACTTAACCTACTTCTTTAGCAGTTTTGTATGTTACTATTCTGCTTAAAAGGCATACTGGATATATGTTCACAATTCAAGTATTCGATCTACTAAATGCAGCTATTGATTGTGTCATATGCTTTTGCAAGTTTGGAATAATTACCAGTTAACACTTGATTATTCTCAACAGAGAACATCCATCCCTATCACTTATTCCATTTTATTTTCAGATTTGAATAATCTAATAATCGATCAAATAATAATGATTACGATTTCTTGTTCCTCTATTTAATATTAGGGGTTACAAGCGCTGAACTTGTCTGAACACACAATGAATCTGGAAAATGATCATTTATTGTGCTCTCTTTTTTTCATCTTAATATGCTCACCAATCTCTAGAATAATCTAATCTTGCAACAAATGTGGGTACAGTTCTCAGCTGCATTTCTGACTCAATTGGTGCCCAACAAGAGTATACACGATTGGTTACGTGGTTTATAACAGATTGTGCTCGTCAACCCCAATAAGAACTTATAGATGGAATAGGCTAAACAGGAAATTAAAACTTCTATAAAAATACGAAGGAAAACCTTATATCAAGCATTAAGAGTTATCCTGAAGAATCCATTTACAACCCTTCACACCTATAATATGATTTCTTTTTATCAATAATGCATTGTATATCTTTTATGACCAATCCTAAACAAAACACGACATTTAAAAGAAAATTGATAGCTAATTGATGCTAACTATATATAACTTTTAAAGTAGCATGTCATTCTCAGTATAACTATCTCCATTCTTATAAAAACACGATATGTATTACTTATGAAATCTTATTGAGTTCATGAGCCATATCTTTTATGAAGCTTCAACCTGCAACTTACTGATCTATTGATAAATATAGTAACCTATAGTGATTGCGAATATGGAACTATTAGATAATTGGATTATATGTTCCAACTTCCAAGTACTATCTTCAATACCAAGGTAAGAGTAACCTTGAAAATACATAATCCAATTGTTAAATATTTCCATTTACCTTTATTGGTTGTTCCTATTGTTTGCATACATGTACAATAGTTTCCAAGTTTGTAAGTGAAGCTTACATTAAAGTATGGCTAACAACTCTGTGAGATTCTAATTCGTGATAATTATTGTGTTCTCACAAGTCACAACTATGAGTATAGTTTTATTTAGAATAGAATCACACTATCTGGACATTGGTCGAATAAACTTTAGTGTTCATGCGTGATTACTTTTCGTCTAGGCCAATGATACTGATTGTAGTTTTAACATTGTCTATGCTGGTGTTAACATTGTCTATGGTGTCATTCCTTCAGGGGGCATGCGTTAGTAAAATTTCTGGCAAAGGAAAGCTTGAAGGCAAAGCAACAAAACAGATTGTTGCACTTTTAAGTGCTCCATTGGAGAAGTATAATGATATAGATACTGCACTAAAACTTTCAAACTATCCTCTAGTCCTGGAGCACCTGGATGATAGAACTAATAAAGTGATGTCTAATGTTATAATTCAAAGCATCATGAAAAACAAGACTCACATCTCAACTGCTGAAAAGGTGTGGTGGCTCTTTACATGTTATTTTGACATAAAAGTTTTAACTTTTTATTAACTGTGATTTCTTTTCGGTAGGTTGGGGCTTTATTTGAGCTGATAAAAGGGCTTATTAAAGATTTGGATGCTGATAGTGATGACGAGGTTACTTCATCAAAAAGTCCATATTTTAAGTCAATTCATAATATCACTTTTATCAAATGCATGTTATCAAATGTTTCATTCAAGGTTTTTCCGCCTACTGCAGATGGATGAGGATGACTTCAAGGAAGAGCAGAACTCTGTTGCTCGTCTAATTCAAATGTTGTATAATGATGATCTGGAAGAGATGATAAAGGTATCACTTCACTTTGGAAATTTTGTTTTTTTTTTTCCGCCTGTAGCTGGAGCCACTTTTATGAAGCGTTGCCAGCATCCTGCCAAATAATCTTTACATTATTAATGGGTACAGAACATAACTGTGATCATTGATGTTGATTTGTATATTATGTTGTATGGCAGATTATATCTACAGTGAAGAAGCATATTTTAACTGGAGGGTCCAAGCGACTTCCTTTTACAATTCCTCCCCTTATATATAATGCTCTCAAGGTTTTGTTCTTTCTTCAGGTCGCATTAATATAATCTAAAACGCTATAAGCATCTTTTACGCGAATAATAAAAGTGATAGTTCTTCGGCTTTATAGCTTGCTGTGTTTTCAGCTAAAGGGTACAATACTTTGTTTTATATTCATGCTAAGATCTGAAAACGAAAAGGTTCTTTTTACATTTTACCATCAAGATAAAGTTATTAACATGCATTTAAGCTGTTGGGAGTTTCTCAATGATAAATTGAGAGTATCATATTTAGAATGCTTACGTTCTAGATAGTTTGGAGATGGTACATAGATGTTTAGAATGAGGATCGAAGCTAATGTTGCTTCTCAGAACATTAACTCACCTGCCATTTGCCAGAGTGACTGTTCATTTTATAGGTCTCTCCAAATGCAAATTATCCTTATTGTTGTTGGAAAGTTCTTTTTTGTAACTCAAGTTCTCATAATAGCTTCCTTGTACGTTAAACCTCATTTCGGGTTTTTTTGGACATGGCATGCCATTACAGTTGGTTAGACGAATACAAAGCCAGGATGAAGATGTTAATGAAGAGGAGTCAGCTTCAGCCACACCAAAGAAGATCTTTCAAATATTGAACCAGGTAAGTCTCACTACCTGGTTTCATGGTTTATATCTCTGTAGTAGCAATGCTAGACACATATTGATGTGTACCTAATTTTTTCTGTTTTTGTTGTCTATCTCAAGCATGGGATTGAGTTTGGATTCAGTGTGGTTTGGGTCAAAATGGGTAGGATTAATTGGTGTAGCTTAGGGATGAGCAAAAATACCGAAAAACCGAAACCGAACCGGTACCGATACCTTTAGTGATTATCTTTAGTGATTAAAAAAGTGAATATTTAGGATTAATAATTAAAAGTATGTTTCATATCATCAACTTTGCTGTTATGCTAATTATGTATTTTTAAGTTTTGAACATAAAAGGAACCATCTCTTCAAGTGAAAATTCGGTACTAAATCGGTACAAAACCGAAATACCCGTACCGGTACTGAACCGGTACCGTATCCATATAATCGGTACGGTATTCGGTTCTCGCTTTTAGTCTTTTTCGGTTTCGGTATTAGTCGGTACGGTTAATAATAACACCTTTTATTTTAGTTTTTTTCTTTTTCAAATAAGTTTTGCGCCAAATATGATTAACAAACTGTATCTTTTCAAACAAAAACAATCTAATTTTGTGGAATAGATGGTATAGGTTTATTGAAAATACATACTGCAATGACTGCTTTTCTAAGGTTCGGCAGTTTTTGTGCAATTATCTTTTCTGGTTTTAGCAGATTGTGTACTGGAAATAATGTTTTGAAAATCGTGTTTTTGCTATGTTCTGTTTTCAATGGAGCAAGATGTTCTATTAAAGTTTTAATTATGATTGTTTTTCGATAATCTTTTGGCCTAATGTATCAGACAATTGAAGCTTTGTCAATGGTTCCGGTACCCGAACTTGCGTTAAGGTTGTACTTAGAATGTGCTGAGGTATGTCGACATTTTTTTGTTGACCTGAATGAGTATCTAATATGGCATGGTGAATGGATTTTGAAACCATTAGCTATAAGAATAGCACATGAGATATTGTATTCGTCTTATGCAGGCTGCCAATGACTGTGATCTTGAACCTGTAGCATATGAGTTTTTCACCCAAGCCTATATATTATACGAAGAAGAAATTTCGGTAAGTTATGCTCATTTTTATCTTACTCCAGTTTTTTGGTATGGGATGTGTTTTTATCTAATCTGTTTTTCGCTTTATTCATGGTTTACAGGATTCGAGGGCACAGGTAACAGCATTATACCTGATTATTGGGACTCTTCAGCGGATGCACACCTTTGGGGTTGAAAACAGGGATACTTTAACCCACAAGGCCACAGGGGTAACTTCTTTTTATCTGCATACAGCAAATTTTAATCATTTTAATCTCATCCATTAAAAGGTAATTGTTCAACTTATCAGTTTCGAAATTCTGCTTTTTCCTTTTTACGTGTGGTAGTATTCGGCGAAGCTCTTAAAGAAGCCAGATCAGTGCAGAGCTGTCTATGCATGTTCACATTTGTTTTGGGTTGATGATCAGGATGGAATCAAGGATGGTGAAAGGTACATGATCGTGCCCACTTGCGTTTAAGTAGAGGTGATAATGGGAGGGTCGGGCTGGTTTAGTAACTGGTCAGCATAGACTCATGTCGAATGGGTAGTTTGTTAAAGGGGTCAGGTTTGGAAAGGGGTGTGGCTCAAGTCAAGTGGGGTAATTCTTGATTCGGATCTTTGTTAGCCAAGTTCTTAAATTTTTTCCAAAGATGTGTATGTTATGATTGCAAAGTTGTATTATCTCAATATCTAATCTTTTGAATGTGATGTGTTGGGAGGGTATAGAGGACACTTTTTGTCCATTTTTATATAATTTTTTCTATAGACGAGTATGTTAAAATTGGTTACAAATTGTCATAATAACGATCTAACTTTTGAATATTATGAATTCGGAGATTCTATGTTTTAGTATACACTTTGGGTGACTACTGACCCATTCGGCGTCTTTCTTTGTGCCAATCTTTTTCAATCCTACCAGTTTGACTATATAGAGAGAAAATTATCACTTAACTCAACTCATTCATAAGTAAATGGATCAAACTGCTGACTTTTCATTTGAATGTTTTTTATTCATAGTTTTGGAACTCAACCGATCTTTAATTTGTCTAGTTTAGGACCTAAACATGTCCAAATAATTGGATCAAGTTGTTTTTTGTGTATTGCAGAGTATTGCTTTGCTTGAAGCGTGCGCTAAGAATTGCGAATGCTGCTCAACAAATGGCGAATGTGACGAAAGGTAGCAGTGGATCAGTCATGCTCTTTATTGAGATTCTAAACAAGTAAGTAATGGCTTCACTTAAAAACTACTTTGTTTGAGCCGGTCTTGAGGGAAGATGTTGAGAAAATGAAATGCGAATATTGACTCATTTACTGATGAACGGATTGATTTGATTTTAATCTCTCTTGGACTGCTCATATAAAATTTGTTGTTAAACATTGAAAGTGCAAATGGGGGGACAGGTCAAATCAGGTGATAATCCCCCAAAGCATATCTTTAATCCAAGCACGTAACCTCCTAAGTCGATTTATTCAAACATTATCTAAACATTAGTTTCTGCAATCATAATGTGCTAGTTATAGAAGTGGATAAGAATTGTAACCAGACCTGACATTGCCCGTTAGAACCCTGAACAAAAAAATGACATGTTTCAGCCCTCACCTAGTTTGATAGTTTATCAATTTGGCTGCTCCTGAACCAACCATGTTTTCGTCTCTAAGATGGGTCAATGTGGTGCTATTTAATTTCAGGTATTTGTACTTCTTTGAGAAGGGAAATACTCAAATTACGGTTGCTTCAATTCAAGGACTGATTGAATTGGTTACAACCGAAATGCAAAGTGACACTACAACATCAGATCCTGCTGCTGACGCATTCTTTGCTAGTACAATTCGTTATATCCAGTCCCAGAAGGACAAGGGTGGAGCTACAGGGGAGAAATTTGAGCCTATCAAGGTCTGATTTTGTTGCTATCTTTGATGTAAAAGTACTTGCCAAGCTCTACAGGTATTGAGGTATGGATGTGATTCCTGCTTTTGAAATCATAATGCTTATTTTGGTGGTGGATCCATGGTAAAGTATGTGATGTATGGTTGTCTATAGTTTTGACTCACTGATGGGTTTATGTTAGAGGAGATTATACACTCGAAATTTGGAATGTGTAACTTACGAACGAAGTGTCGATATGAAGTTTTTGATATAGGAGAGAACATCTTTAATTTAATGAAACAAAGTTTAGGATTTGTTTTTTTTTTTTGAGTTTTTTTATCGGAATACACTTGGTACATATTTTTATCTGTACAAGTGTAAAAATATATTCAATGGTTAAAGTCTGTAAAACCCGCAATCTGTTTCTTGGGTCCTGGTTCTGTAAGGTGGGGAAAGTCCGCGAAAGGAAAGGCGGTGAAGGAGAGGGTTACATGCGTAACCGTATGGCTTTGCAGTAAAACGGCTACTGTTTGGATTTGAAAGATGAAGGCTACAACTTCTTAATTGCAATGGCAGCAAGATGAGCATTATTTGGAGGATTTATCATTTTCCTTTCAGAATTTTACACCAAGGAACAAAGGTATAGATGGTAAAAATTTGCAGCAAACATGTTCACAAAAATCCATCTGCAAACATAGAAGACCAAGTGATAAAAGCACTAAAGCATCAATACGAACAGATACAGTCGAGTTCTTTGGCCTCCCCAGAATATTATTAAGAACAAATAGCAATAATGGGACAGCCTTTAAGAAAACGTAAATTGCAATAATGGAACTAGATAGCGAATCAATACCGTTGTAAAACAGAAAAGTAGTTAACAGCATAACAGAGCAGATGAGTTCAAAATAGAGACGACAAATCTATATTACATTATGAAAAAATTCTCTCCTATTTTTTTGAAACGGCAGTATAAGTATTATTGAAACAAGATCGACTAGCAAGATGCTAGTGATCAAGAAGTACAGTTACATAAAAGAAATAAAGAAACAAGCAACTTAACACACCACAATGCCTTTTAACAATTAAAACATATGATCTATTAAAAATATTGTTAATGAATTAAGATAACATGTATCTTTTAACTCATAAAATAACTATAATACATCTTTTTTTATCGTGGTCACCATCATATCATTGCCGTCATGTCGCACCATCCACTAGTATCAAATGAAAGAGAACCCTTGATGGGTATGCATAGAGCTGAACAAAAAACGGTTTTTACCCGACCCGAACCGTACCTAAACCGGTTTTTTGGTCAACGGACCCGGTTTGGGCTCAAACTTTGACCAGTTATTAACCGGGTTTGACTCGGGTTTTTTGACCAAAAACCAAACCTGGCCTGATCTCAACCCGGTCTCTAACAGACAATAAAAACCGAAAACCCAAACCGGTTAGTAACCGCCGGGTTGAGTCAAACCCGAACTGGGTTGGGTCAAACCCGGTTGTTGACCACTTTCGGGTTCGAGTTCGTTTTCGGGTTTCGGGTTGGACCGTATGCAATTGAAATAGAATAAACTATAAACTGATAACCGGATGGTTTTGAAGAAACTAAACGAAATAAAAGCTAGCTGAATGACACCATAAAGATTAACCTCAAATTGCCAATACTATCATGCATCGGAATCTTCACAACATTTTTAGATTAAAAGCTAGATTTTGACGAACTTTTAAAGGCATACGTGCATGACCAAACTAGTAATGGCATAGCTCTTAAAAAGGACGAACCGAAGGGAGATCCGTAATGAATGGTCGTTATGAACTTGGCAATTGGCATTGGAATTAATAATAAACGGGTAAATAGAGAAGGTTTCATAATCATTAATCATATATGATAAATTAACCATTTATTAAGTTGAAATAAAAAATGACAAAATTGTTTGTGACCCATTGGCACGTAAATAGATTATCCACTTTGATCCTTACCCATTACCCAACATGCCTAACCGGCTAACCAGCCATCATCCACCCATAACCATCTTAATCCTCCTATCATCTTCATAATCACTATCACCTGCACAAAACCGACAAAGACCATCCGTAATTGGAAAAGAAGAAAAAAGAAGACCAACCTTTCCACCTTCATCCTCTGGTATAGACTTGATTTTCGGGTTGTAATTTTTACACTTTTTACTTTTCATGTTGTAAATCATTGAATGATTTTGTGTTATAACATGATTATTTGTGTTAGCTTCCATGTTGAGCGAGTAGTTGATTTTGGTGCTTAAGCCAATAGTATGAAACCCATTTGGTTTGTGTTGTGTTGTAAAAGTCACAAAAAGAATAAAGAGTGAAAAAAAAAAAATGGAAACGGCTATTTTCTCATATGAAAGACACATCTAGCTTGGTTTTAACAGCTACTTTTAATGGCTGTTAATATGAAGACCATCAATGTAAATGTGTAATGAAGTTTCGTATAAAGATTAACAAAGATAATTCAATATAATTACAAAGACCATCCGTGATCCTTAAAATTATATATATGATTGATATTGATATTACTAAATCATATTTTTTTGTTAGCTTTTCTCATATATTATTTTTCTACTAGGAATCTACCCATGCGATGCGCAAGGATAGATAAATTCCAGAATATTTGAATTTAAATATTAGTCCAAATTTTAGTTTTGAAAACAAATAAAATTTGATTTATTATTGGCTAAGGATGGCAACAGATAGCTTTGCCGATCTCCATGACATAAGACTTTGATTAATGATTGTGGTGTAATGTAAAGAGTTGTTGGTTGTCTTTAAAAAATATCTAATTATTCTTTGTCAAATGTGTAAATAGATGGAAATATGACTTTGCTACAGAGAGTGGTTTAACCGTTTAAAGTATTAACTGGAGGAAAACTAAATTCTAACAACACATACGGGTATAGATAAGAAGTTACAACAGATTAAAAACAAAAATAAAGTGAGGGGGTCAAGTATCTATATCTATATCTATACCTATATCTAAAAGTGCTCACATGGCATCTCCTCGTCACAGCATTTTCCTAGGTGGAGGCTTCATATTACTCTAGGTGACACATCAACATCCATGTGAGCAACACATCTTCCACCTAAACGTTGTTTTGGTTAACATACACATATATTTAATATATTTCTAAAAAATGTTAGAGACAAGGATTGAACTTAGGACCTTTAGCTTAACATGACAACTAAATAACCACTTGGACTATGATGGTATTATAATATCTGGATTTCTTTTGATAGGTGATCTCCATTAATAAATAAATATACATACTATATCACACACAAAGAGTTAAGAACTAAGAAAAGTTTGCCTCACAATTGAGTTTATATACATAAGTTATTAATTTTTTTTTCCTTAGGTACATAAAGAACCTATATCGAATTCATTTATATTTTATTTTCTTTATTATTGTGAAAATTGTTCTTGACTTCTTTTGTAACATCGAATTCGTTGTATCAACACAGGTTTATACTTGAGGTAATGGAACATATAACTATGATCAGAGTCTTTACGAATATAAATTTGTATTGTGATTGTCTACTAATATTCTGTTACCACTCTTTCGCCATATGGTTTGGTGGTATAATGCAGGAAAAACTTGTCATAAACACAACTAAATTATTTCACGCATAATATGCGAGTTAAATATATTAACTATTCGTTATAACTTAATATAATTAATAGTTACAAATAAGATATGTTGGGATTTGATTATGTTATTATTTTTAAAATATTGTATCAAACATTATCAATAGAATTTGTATGTTAACTATATTTCTTTATAAAGGACAGTATAAAAGTAAATGTAGATACTAACTGCTGAAAACTTTTACATAATAGAGATCATTAATTACATGTTAAATTTAATAATATCGTAGTATAACAAACATAGATAAAAATATGTTGAAAAATGGTGATGTTGTCATTAATCTTTACATCCTTTTATTTTTTTTTATTATCTTAGGCTCCATATATATATATATATATAATATACTATAATTAAATATTATAAAATATTAACGATGTAAAAGTAAATACTCATAACTAATATTTATTACGTTATATGATAAATATGAAATCATATATTGATAACAACGTAAAAAATAAAACAAGAAAAAGTGTTATAAAGAAAAAAAAAAGAGATTATAAAATAAATAATATAAAATTAGGAATTATTTTCCATTATAATATCATTAAAATAATTGTTTTTTATAATTATAAAATGTAGATATTACTTTATATAACTATTGGCCACATTTGAATTTGTTAAATTGAAATTAAAAATATAAAAATGTTAAAAAAGATATATAACATTATCATTCAATCTAATGGTTTTAATTATAAGTTGAACTTAATATAATGGTTAAAAATTTTCAAATATGAATTAAGGTTGTTTTTTTTTTTTATAGTTGTTTTTGTGAGTTTTTTTTAAGTGTATTTACAATAATTTCATTTAACCTTTTAGAATAGAAATACTAAGTTGCCGAAAATGTTTTGAATATCAAATCATTATTGTAGGTTTCACGATGCTTGAATACATTTATTTTTGCAGCTTGATAATGTATCACATTTTTTGATTTAAAATTATGACATATTAACCTTTTTTGCTATATTGATGTTTAATTAGTGTCAGAGATTTACATTCTCATAGCGAGTAGTTGAGAACAACAATATTTGGTTGACTTAACACGTACGATCTACAAGTGTTACTGCTATATTCACATGATATATTGGACATGATTAAAGATCATTTATTTCCTTCCAAAATGACCAATGAGAAAACTACTAACACTTACTTGCTAGCACAATATTGGTCTTTGTGTTGACTTTAATTGGTATTGTTAGTTATCTTATTGTATTAAATAGTGATATATGGCAGTGGGCTTGATTGCAGGAGAACAATCCCCGGGGTAGAACTACTAATGAACTTATAACATTCTTTTGTTATTTGTCATTTACAATGAATTATGTAGAAATAAAATTAGGCCGACGCATCACGCGAGTTTCACCTAGTTGTGTTTATAATTAGTTATTTAATTGTAGTAATATATTGGTAGACAAGTTAGGTTTCTGATAAAGATTATCTTATTCTTGCACACCAGCTGAATAAGCCCTCTCCCTTTTTTATAAAAAAAGGTAAGCTTCATCCTGAAGGAAGAGCAAAAAGAAGGTTGGGTCAATGACCAGAACTATGAGAGCCTGTCAAAAATTACATAGATTATGTACGTGACAGTGTGACACCAAGGAACGTTTTAAATAATATTTGCTACAAAATTACAACATATGTTCCAACTTCCAAATGGTAAAAGTAGTTGTAGTTATGGACTTATGGACTAGTTAGTATTTACTGGCCTAAATTAGGTTAACTGGGTTTGGACATCTTAGCCCAGTTGAAATAGGCATCAAACCCAAATTGAAGTTTTTTAAAGAACTAACCCCTAATTAATGTTGTGCATAGATCTCCTCCGTATAGATCTCCGCTATATTGTATCCACTGGCGAATTTATCCGGGTTTAACTCGGACGTTTTAATTAAAATTATAAAACTATAAATTATGTATGTAAATTTTGTTATTAATTATAAATCGATATAAAGATGATGAATTGAAAAACATAATAATTATAAAAAAATTTCTTTGTTTATAATAAAAGATTAGTAACTTTAAATAAGTATTTAGTGAGTTATTTTTAATTAAAAATAGTATTAATTATTTATGATAATTAAAATAAAGAGCTTTTAAAAAAAAAATGTAGACTTGTCCCATTACATTTGTTTTAAAAATATTTTTAAAAGACAATTGTTATTTATTTAGTATAGAGATAGAGATAGAAATTACCCCCGAGCCTCCGATGACTTTCTTCCAAAATTAATAATTCAACAAATAATATAATGTATTTTAATTTTATAATATCGACGATGGTGATGATTTGTCACAGTTAACTTCAGAACGGCGATGTAGTCTTTTCTCTGTTTTGCTGATTCATTTTGTAACAAAAGAATATGTGAAATGGATGATATATAGATGTATCCAAAGCAAAGTAGCAAGTGGCTTAGACTATCTTCATATCTGACTCTCTATTGGAGCGGTGGCAGGTTTGTTTTTTCCATCTCCACTCCTCATTTCAAAAATTTGAAATTTGCACAAACTAAGAACTAGTATTGAACTGTTATTTTATGAAGTGAACTATTGCAAAGAGAATACAAAAGAATAGTCAAATTGCAAAGTAAAGACTAACTGTAATTTTCCCTGTTTTCCCGATCATTAAATGTTTTTTTATTGTGATTATAGCTTTATTATATGCAATTAATAACTTTTATATATTTATTTTTGTAGTCTAAGTTTCAACCGAGCGGATCTGAAAATTGCCAAAGAGAAAGAATTGTTGAGAAGCGAACTTTCATTCAATGCTAAAAGCTAAATGAATTCTAAGTGACCCGTGGTTGACTCTCTTTTATTTTCTATAAGAAAGAAAGAACTACCGCCTTCGGGTGCTTTAAGTCCCAATACCTCGACGGTGTACAAGGGAGGTTAAGATCGTCGAGGGAAATTAGCCAATCAGTATGTAGTTAGCCCTTGTCGACTCTTCCTTTGTTTCCAAGCTGTTTTTTTTTTCTTTCTGTAAACCACAACTAGTCATGTACTCATAAGTGAAGACATTAGTTCCCAAGTTTAGGATTTTGGACATCTTTTCGTGGAGATTCTTAGTGGGTGAATTTGGGCTAATTTGGAAGAGAGGAGTCAAATCTTTCATTTGGTATTTTATTGACTAATTAATTTACAGAATTAGAACATGAAAGCTTATGTTTTATTTGAGATTTCGGTAGTTCTGACGCATGGGCTAATTCTTCCATTGTCCATTTGGGATTTTGATTATGCAAACTCTATTGCACCTTACAATCAAGCAACCAGATAAAGCAACACATAGCTTCATCAATATATCAAAAAAGAAAACCAAAGCCGAGCATCAATATTTCCAGATGACATTATGAACAAAACAGTATTCTCAAAACTCAAGCTCTAGTAGGGAACTATTAGTCCATTACTAACCAAATCTCCAACAAAAGTATTTGACTATGAACTACAAAAGAATGAAATGAATATATAAGAAAAGAATCAAAGGCAAGATTTATTTTTCTCTCTCTTTCCCAAATCTAAGTGCATTTCCGGCAAAGCTAATACATATAAGAACAAACCAAAAACTGCTAACCGGAACCTGGAAGGCCTAACAACTGAAGTGTGATGAAAGAGTTAAAAACGACGACACACAATAAGCCAAATGACACTTTCACTGGTTAGCCTTGATGGCTTTCTTGGCAAGAGAAAGGTAAAAACACGAGGTATAGGTCCTATATTTCCATTCACTCCATAGTTGATTACAATATAGAGCATCCCTTTTGACCCTTTCCCTTCTTTTTCTTTGAACTTGGGGGTGCCAAGACAACTTTAATGGCAGCATCGAAAACTCCCTTGACATTCTGAAATCAAAACAACACATAAGAATATGCATTATTGTACAATGTAAAGGCGGCAAATTCAACACATTTACAAAGAATTTAGTTGATTTGTGATATGTTATACTTCTAATCTTGTAAGCTTTGATAAACATAATCATAAAAGGAATAGGCCAAGTGCTATTTGGAGTAAATTTTACAACCTCTTTATTGGCTCTACTACAAAATACTACATGTACAAATACAATGATCACTATGTTTGTGGGCAAAAGTTGTTTGTGATCCTTACCCATTACCCAACATGTCTGACCGGCCGTCTTGGCACTTCATCTACAAATACAATGATCCCTATGTGGGATGAAGATAAAATATACCTCTTGTGTTTTTGCACTGCACTCAATGTATGTGGGAGCTCCAATCGTCTTCTTTAGCTCTTCTCCCTGTAACAAGTCCAGAAATTTATATGCTCGGATAAGAAGAATTAAAGCCATCAACTGTTTTTAGTCCTCTAAGTTCCTGGGCTATCCTCCATCCCATTAAACAACTTTCATTTTGGGATGATTAATCAAAGTCTCTTTTCTTAACCAAAAATTGAAACTACAATAATCATCAATCAATTATTTCCATAATTTATTAAATTTAAGAGCCATACCAATTCAAATGTGTTTTGCCAGAAGAATGAAATATTCGTATTGTAATAATCTTTACCTGGGCAGTTGTAATGGGAACTGCACTAGGATGGTCAGCGAAGAACTGCTTATCATCCCGAAGATCTATATTCCAACAACATACAATCATAAAGACACAGTATAGCATGAAGAGAAAATTTTAAATTGTACTTAGAATTATGAAATGTTGATTTATTTGGTGAAAAATGGAACATTAATAAGGCAACTAACCGATTTTTGTCCCAACAAGAACAATTGGGACTCCTGGGGCATAATGCTTCAATTCTGGAATCCACTGAGAACAGAAAAGGAAAGAAAAAAAATATCAGTATCATGTTGTAGTAGAGATGGTAATTTGGACCCATATATGATAATCGGGTCAATTCAGCCTATATATCGCCATTCGCCTCTGAGGAGTCAAACAGATAAACTCACATAGACAAACTTGAGCACTTCCTTAACCAATTAATTTCAAACCTCAACAACAATAAGTATCCATAGAGTTGAAGAAAAGATACAAAAAAATGTTAGTGAGTCGGGACAGCCTTTTTGAAATCGTATTAATGATGTTATGTTTGACCCGTTACCCAACCTGACTGACTAGCCGAAATTGGCAAGTAAGAAAAAGATGAGGGAGGGAGGTTCACCTTTTTGGAGACGTTTTCATAGCTGGCCTTGCTAATGAGAGAAAACGCAAGAATAAAAACATCAGCCCCACGATAACTCAATGGTCTTAATCTGTTATAATCCTCCTGTCCTGGAATCTCAAAAATTTAGGACACCAAAGATTCTCATTTTATTATAGTATGACACACATACATATAATTAAATAAAAAGAATTACCAGCAGTGTCCCATAATCCTAGATTAACAGTGCTGCCGTTTACAACAACATTTGCACTGAAATTATCAAATACAGTTGGCACATAATCCTGTTCAAAAACATTTTGATCAAAATCAATACGAAACGATTACAATGAGACGATAATAATCAAGAATGTTACCGACCGTAGGGAAAGAATTGCTGGTATAAGAGATCAAGAGACATGTTTTTCCAACAGCCCCATCACCAACCGTGACACATTTAATAAACCTCGACGCGCTCATTATTTAAAATTATAAACTAACAAACAAATTGAGAGTGGCCTTCAGATCTTCCTTTTAGTTTTCTTAGAAGACCTGATTATGTTTTCTTCTTCTATGTAAAATGTTTATATTTTTAGATGAAATGTTTACTATGTGACAAATTCAGGTTGGTTTGTGAAATGTGGACATATTTGGTAAAGTTTTTTCATAAAAAAAGATCAAAATGTGAAATAGTTAATAAGATCCAAGAATGTGGGGAGCCTAAAAAATGGTTAAGAAAAATTATAATTTTGTTTGGAGACCGAATGGAATAGAATAGTAATGTGGCAGGTAGATCAAGAATGAATTAAGGCCTATAATTTAGCCGCGAAATAATGCCGTTGAATAAGTGGGTGGTGGACCTCAACTCTCTCCCCCCTCACCTTATCTTTCTTTTGTTTGTTTTCTAAAACTTGGTCCTCGGACTATTTCTTGATTTGTATTATGCGGTTGTTTGGCCTAAGCTTATTTTCAAAACTTATAGCTTACTTTTGTGTTTATGTGAGAAAAGCTTAATTTGTATGGCTTATATTAAGGAGTATAGCTTCAAAAACTTCATTAACATACTCAAATCTTAGATATTATCTGCAAGTTGTTTTCTGGACAGCTTATTAATATTTTTGAAGTTTAAATGGGATAACCTTTTATGCTATAACCAGTTTGTGTCTTCATCAGCCTTGGTATAGAAACACTGCTCTGAAGGAGAGCTTTCCATATCCATTACATACACATTCCCTTTTCTGAGAGCAATCAATACTACCTTCCAATCCTTATTAAATACAATGCTCTGGGAGATGTTAAACAACACTTGGTAACCATCATCACACAGTTGGCTCACACTTATTAGGTTATATTTCAAACAATTGACATAAGCCACCCGTCTGAATTTGACTTGACCATTATTCAGGACACATATCTCTCAGTTTTTCCAGAACCATCATTCCCAAAAGTAATAGAGGGTTCGTCTGAAGCCACGAACTCCTCTAGCAGGGTCTTACATCCGGTCATTGTCTTGCCAGCAGCGCTGTCAAGATACCAAATATATTTCTTTCGATCGCCCTGCACATCCACCAGATTGATTAGTTAGTTTTGGGAATCCATCGACTGATGGGTTCTCTGGATCCTGCCAAATGGATCCCTGGGGGTATCTGGTTGAGTTCACTTTCTTCAACAGTAGTCTTAGATGAAAAGACCACTAGGTTTGACAGTTTTGAAACCTTTTTCTTGTTCTTTTCAACAGGTGTGCTTGATTTTTCTTTCTTGGAAAAAGGTTTGGTATTTTGTTTAGTGCCAGATGTAGTACCCTCAAAATTGTTTAATCTTGCATTACAACTTTGAACCTGACGAGCCAGTAGTTGAAACTGGCTCTCCAACCTTAACAAAATAGTTTCTTCAGATGACACTTTGGCCTTTCCAGATGACTGGACTTTTGGCTTAGGTGGGGAGACAACATTCTTCTTTTTCTGAACCTGGGGTTCTTTAGAAGATGATTGAGACAAAGGTTTATTCTGCTTAACCTTTTTGACTGGAGGATTCATCTGGTGTGCTCCAGTCTTGATCTCGGTCAATTGAACTGGTGGAATAATACAAGTCTTGGGATTTGTTGGTTCATCATAAATAGTGCTAGGTTTTAACACTTCTAGCAATCGGTCAACAACAGGTATTAATGCTGCTGCATTTACATCACCCCCCAAATATGCACGTTTTTGGGAGGGGTACTGGTTTCGTGCAGCATCATATGGTTTCCTGGTCTCAAGCCATGACTGAATGACTTGCTTTTTCTTTAGATAAAGCATTTTCAAGCTCTTCCTTTTCTTGGACCAGTAGTTCAGTGACCAAAACTTGTGCTTTAAAAGCCAATTCAATGTCTTGAAGTTCTTTTAACTTTGATTGTAAATTTGCCATTTCAGAAAAATCTGTTTCAAAATTATTTGACAATGATCATTAATGAAATGATACCTGACATCAATGTAACTTTGATAACAATGTCCACCCATCTTCCAGATGTGATATTTTCCTTCACCAGATGCTCTTTATCAGTCAGAGCCATATAACAACAATCTCTTTCCTTTTCATCATCAATTGATGAGTCATCAGAGGGAACCCATTCTTCTTCAACAACCATGCATTGATTATTATCTTTTTCTGCACATATGAGAGCAATTTGAGCCTTAAGCTTTTTGTACTTGGATCTGTAGCTATCATCAGGCTTGTTATAGAAGTTGATGGACCAGATTGAGAAACAAACTGATTGGACTTGCACTTTTTTATGAATGACCTTTTCTTCCACACTTAAAGCATGTCAGATTGGTAAATGGAAGAACTGGGTGCATGTTGTCCAGTGGGTCTGTTGGCTCTTGCTTTAAAACGGTTAAACGTTTTAGCAATCATAGCCATCAGATCATCACTATCAGTTTCATCATAATCTGAAGAGATATTATTCATGGCTCTAGAATCCATTAATTCAGACATCATATTCTTCATAGAAAATACATTTTCAGAAGACATTAATGCCGCACAGGGTGGTTCAGTATGACTAACCACAGGGGAACTAGTGGAAGCATGATTAATAGCATCTTTTTCTGCCTCAATTCTCTAGGCTTGATTCTCTTCAGTGAATCTAAAGGCTCTATACAATGTTGACAAAGTATGGGAATGCAAGGTTTTACCTTGTCTTAAGACCACGATCATGTGAGACCATTTAGATGGAAGAATATCACAAAATTTTTCAAGATGTCCTTGTCTTTTTCTACTCCAAGCCCTCTCAACTGGTTTATGATACTCATAAATCTGGTGTAAGTACCAGTTAATGATTCATTGGGCAGAGCAAAAAATGACTCATACTTCTGATTCAAAGATACTTTTCTGGTAACAATAGTGTCATCACCACCTTCATACTGGATTACTAGTTCATCCCACATGCTTTTAGCACTAGGATAGAGAACTAGTGTGAGAATAAGAGATTCAGGAACAACCCCGAGGATCATATTTTTTAAAATAGTATCTATATTTACAAGTCTTTTATCCTCTTTAGACCAATGTTCCTCTCTCTTTTCCCTTCCAGATGTTGCTCCAAGATGATCAAGAAGTGGATTGAGAGGATTTCTAGTAATACAAGGTCCTTCATTTTAAATTTTTATCATGTTCCTCTCAATTCCAGTAATATGTAATATCATCCTAGCTTTCCACGTGCCAAATTCATCACCATTCCCACTGAATTTGGGAACAGGAGTGTTTGAATAGTGCACATGCACGTGTGGAGAAGCAGGAATAGGAGGTGGTGGTGGGGGATTATTGTTAACATGGTCAGTAGACTATTCAGTTTCAATAATGGGAGGAGGTCCAGTATTTAAAGGGTTTTCTTGTGTATTCTCTGGGTTGGCCATCAAGAAAATACAGATCTAGGCAAGTATATTAGCCTTTGGCTCTGATACCAATTGTGAAGTCCCTCACTTGATGGTTTAACCCACAAAAGTAGAATACAACAAGTCAAGTAAGCACTAGATAGGACTAGTATGAATGTGATAAGTCAAGAGCACTAGATTGGACTAGTATTACAATAAATATAAATGCAAGAATATATATAAAGTAAGGGGAAAGGTTAGGTAAAGCATGCAGTGCCTATCTTAGATAAAGCAAGGGGTGATTATGTAAAATTCAGGGGGGAGTTTATGTAAAATTCAGGGGGGGGGGGTTATGTATGTTTATTAAATTCAAATGTTTAATATGTAACTTTTTTTAATGTGGCAGTACCTAAGCTTAGGTAAAGTCTGCAGTTCGGATCATTTTCCTATAAAGTAATACGTACTTAAGCAATATAAAGATAAGCAAGTAAAATAAATGGTGAGACACAATGTAATTTTTCAAGTGTATTTTATTTATTGATGTTAAATAAAATATAAGGTTGTTGCGGAACTAAGATATTACAAAGTAAGTATCTAAACAACCTTATGAATTACAAGTGATCTAATGTTTGTTGAATAAACTCTTTTGATCGAAATACTTAAAGTTGTGAAGTATAACTGTTTAGATCGAGAGTATTTGAGCAAAGGCACCAAATTGCAAAAGTATAATTTGGACGAGGGAAATGACTTGGTATTTATAGGCAAAAAGAATAAATATAATATTCTTTTTGCCGTACAAATATGATTACATGCATTGATAGTGACTTGTCTTCTAATTAACCAACCACCTTTACATGCGTGTAAGGCTTTTAATAAAGGACAAATGGATTGTCCGGGTAAAGGCATGTAAAGGCATAAAGTCAATTCCTCGTAATCAGTGTTCAGACCTGTAAGGTCTAGAACACTGTCAAGGACTCCAGTCAGGAGATCTGGTAAGTCTGCCAGTGAGCTCCTCTATTTGTCAGACTTCTTTCTTCAGACTTCAGTCTTCGACTTCAGTGAGAATGTTCTTCAGTGGAAAGATCTTGACTGGAGTGAAGTCCAGTGAACAAATCTGGTGGAATCCAGATTCCTGTACAAGTAAGTTGTTCACTATTCTTCATATAATTTCTGAACAAATCTTCAAAGGGCTCTAGTAAATCTGGACCTAACATTTCCTTTACCATTTCCTCGTAACGTTGTCTTTCCTCCCGCAGGCATCCCATAACCCCGGAGATTTATGTTTGAAGGAGAGTGTCCTTTTTATATCAGCCATGATTATTGTCCTCATCTCATCCACAGTTATGCGAGGTCAGTGAACGATGTTTGATGACGATGTCATTTGGATGTGAAGAGTTAAACCGTAGTGAAATGGAAATTGAAATGGAATTGTGAAATTGAATTGTGAAATAGATTTGGGATGTCCATGCAACCGTGTTTATATAGTGAAATAATGTTTAGTTGTTTAGGGGCTAAAGTTGTGTTAGGTCGAAAATCGACTAAGTATGATTTGTTCAAAATAGTTGAGGTTCAGTGAAGAAAGCTTGCTCAGAATTCTGAAGTCATTCAGAATAAAGCTCACTGAAGCTTCACTTCAGATTCAGAATCAACCTACACTGAAGACGTTCAGACTGAAGTCAAAGACTGAAGACTGAAGAAGAAGATCATCTTAGAAGCAGAGCTCAGAGAAGATCTTACCTGAAGTTGAATCTGAAGAGGCTCAGTGACAAAGTACTTACAACACTTTTTCACTGATTACGAGGAAAGTCTTTTTGCAGCTTTAACTACCTTTACCCGGTTAATTACTCTATACCTGGGATTGGGAAAGTTTTAGCAAAAGGTTGAGAATAAAGTATGTCAAGTCACATCAAAGAAACTTACATACTTTACCTTAAACAAGCATGTTATGGATTTGTCCCACAAATCCATAAATGCATCCAACCATATTTGTACGGCATATTGCCATGTCATCAAGACATGTTTGCCTATAAATATAAGACTTCTCACACTTGCAAAACTGCTTGGAACTTTGGCAATTGCAACGTGTGATATTACTCTAAGTATTCTTACGAGTAATTCCTTGTCGCATAGATCATTTGTATTTCTGGGGTTGTTTAGATATTTTCACAAGTGTGATTATCTTTGTTCCGCAACAACTCTTGTATTTTGTTTATAGAAATAAATAAAATACATTGAAAAATATATCTCGACTCATTGCCATAATACTTGAATATACTTAGTATTTATATAGTTTCAAGCACTTGTTCTTTATTGTTCATATCCATATCTGGATCGTGGTACTTAACTAGTCGTTATCTAGATTCGAACCACTTGCCAGTCGGGTTACTTGATATACTTTTGTTTATTACTAACCTATTTTATATCTTGTTATATCTTGTTCTCTTTATACATCTTGTGAAGGTGGACTCACAAGTTGTAATTTATTTGAATTTTTGCAAAGCTTGACAGTGCGGTTTTCACATTAGATGCTTTAATTAGTTTGTAATGTCTTTTAATTTCTAAGTAGTTTTAGTTAGTTTATGATGTGTTTATCTTGACAATATTAGATGCTTTAATTAGTTTGTAATGTCTTTTAATTTCTAAGTAGTTTTAGTTAGTTTATGATGTGTTTATCTTTTAATTAAGTAATGTCTTTTGATTTCTAGCCGTTGTACTTTTTTTTATATATAAAATCGTTCTTTAAGGAAATAATATATTATTTGTGTTTATATTGGTTGTGTTTTTGGAAGATGAAATTGGTATTTATATATATATATATAGGAAGATAAAAAAAAAAAAAAGTTTCACCCGATTTACACTTTTGGTCCCTGACGCGTGCAAACTTACACAGTTGGTCCCTACAACGGTCACTAGACCATTTAAAAATGTTACACTTTCGGTCCATCCTTCTCCCATTTCCCCCCGAGCTATAATCTCGCCACCCTCCATCTCCCTCCCATCCCCCTCTAGTTATGGCGGGAACCTTCTCCATCTCCCCACCTCCTTTCTTCTTCCCTCCTCATCCCTCTACACACTCCCTCCCTCCTTCTGTGTTTTCTTATATTTCTTTTCTTTTTTATTTTGTTTAACATTTATACTTTGTTATTGTTGTATGTTAGAATGATAATAGGCTAATATAAGTGTAATGATGCACGGCTCAATAATAGTATCTGGAACATGATTAACTTTTACAAGAGGTTAAATAGATTAAAAGAGATTAATATTAATTCTACAAAAGTTAATCAACATCCAAAGGTAAATACTATTTGATGGTTAAAGAGATTAATAAAGTATGAACAATAATGTCCCGTAGATGTTCACTGTGGAGCTGACAATTGAAAGTGACCTTTTAGTTGGGAAGCAGGTTTTTCTCACGTAGAATCATGTATCCGACCAGAAAAATTCACAATCACTCGTATCCATTCGTTTATATTGACGTGGTCGACCCTAAGAACTTCATAATTTTTGTAAACAATAGCTAGATCACGAATTCAAAGTATGAGAATGGGAGACAAATCAGAGAATAATGGTAAATGTAAAGGAAATGTAAATCTATTATAAAAGGCTAACATTACAAAGTTGGTGTTGGAGGGGTATCTCTCTCTATATATAAAAGGCTATCAGACTCTCTGGGCCCGCCACGTGGCATCACCTTATTAATCCACTCGCCACATCAGGTACCATGTAATCAATATATCTTTGACATGTCAACCAACATGGCCAATGCTTTTATCTTTTTATGTTATTTAAAAAAAGAAAGGGGAAGGGGAGTTGAACCCATAACTTCACCTATGGTAATTAGTGTGTTTACCAATAGGGCAAAGACGTTATTTGTGTATTTTTTTTTTACTCTTTAATTGATATACTATCTTTTTGGCGCTATACTTTTTTTTACGCCAAAGTGACTTTTATTGTAGTTTTAAAATTTCTTTCTCTATCTTAGAATATGAATTATCTAGATTTTGTTTGGATATATATATTTATAAATTTTTTTAAAGGATTGTCTATGTGATATTTTTTAAAAATTTTCATTTGTTGCTATATTAGCCGTTTTTGTTTGTTCTTTGTACTATTAGAATTTGTAATAATCCTTAGTGGTCGGTTCGGGTTCCGGTTAGAATATTTGGTTATCATTTTTTTTTCTCATCGAGTTCAAAAAATTTTCTCATCCTTATGCATACATTTATATCCTTATATATAAATATAAATTGATATCTTAAAGTGTTAATTTGACTATTCTTTAGTTTGTCATATAAAACTTTTTCTTATATTACAACTTCATGTTTCTCGTTACTAAAAATTTGACAAGTGTTGTGCAATTTAGGATTCAACGTTACTATCAATCACACCTAAGTATTTAGTAGATTTCTACAAAAAAAATGGTCATACTTTATTTTTAACGACAACTATCATAGTTATATTCGAGATTTAAATTAGTACATTAATGGATTCGGGTTAGGGTTTTTGGTTTGATTGATCTTTGAAGGCTCGTTTCTTATATTCACTGTACTTTTCTTTTCAAAAGCGTCTTGGTCAGTTAGGTGGTTCAATGATATTGTCGGCACAGTTTACTGGAGGAATGTTATGAGGCCCGAACTCATGATTTGGTGAATATCTGATCCAAGTTCCTTTGGGGACATGAATCACACCAGGACGTTCTTGTAAGTGCACGTCTATGTCAATAGCAGTCTTATATTGTAATATGTCTTTGTAATGTGATTGTCATTAATGAACTTCATATTATGGATAGAATACTAGATTAAGTTTAAGTATTGAATTTGTAATAATCTGCTAAGTGTGAATTGCGACCTCTCAATTCACTGTGAGAAAACAACCTCTAATTGCAGGGTCAAATACGAGGCTAGGACAAGTATGTGACCTCGCATTTATGTCGAGCTGGGTTGGATTTGCGAGGCTACCTCGCTAAAGCCTATGTCGTGATGTTCCCTGTATATATCAAACCCTAAAAGAGATTAGGGTTGAACATTTATCGAAATTTCGAGCATATAGTGCAGGTTAAGTTGTCAAGTATTGTTCCACTAGCCTAGAGAAGATCTGCGAGGCAGCAGATGATCTGAAGGCTTGTTGTGAATTACCAAGTTATAGTGAGGGATTCCGCACCTCAAAATAACTGTAGCAAACTATTAACGATCCGTTACAAGGGGACTTACAATTCTTTTGGTGTTTGTGCTTTCATGATCAGCCTGGTCATGTTCCTGTGATTGATCTTTGCTTTAATCTTAGTGATCACCTTCATCATTCTTTTCTTTTCTTTCTCTGACTCTTCGAATTCAAATAAGCTTTCAAATACATCTTGGCATTGCAATAGTGTTCTATCAGAGTATTTAGAATGTTCATCAAGCCGTTGAGGTTTGGGTTGGGTTAATTGATTAATCGTTTACTGATTTCTTGTTATTCAGGTGGATGATATATGTTGTAATAGATTAAAGAATCAATTGATTGATTAAAGTCATCAAAAGTCCAATGTACACTTAATGTCACTTGAGCTTCACTCCAGTTTAGAGATGATCAGAACTGAAGACATTCCAGTTGAAATCGAAGACAACAAATGGAAGGAAAACAATATTCATGGCAGCGAAGCCCTGTGAATGTTTTACCTAGATCAACTTGGAACATTGACTAGTGTAAAGTACTTACAAAGTTATACATTAATTATGATGAAGACCTTTTGTTGAAATTATGAGAATATTCCAATATATTTATACGGCCTCAGATCTATGAACCTTTAGGGTCGCACGTGAAGAATGGGGAGAGCTTAGTTGAACTTCATATTTATAACAAATGAGCCATTAGAAATTATGATAACCGGAAGTTTCTAAAAATATTTTTTGGAAAGTTTCCAAAAATAGATTTGGAAATGACGAGCGGGTCGGAAATGCGAGTCGGGTCGAAAGCGGGATCGGACATTAAGCACCATGAGTCAACCCATGGATCGACGGACGAATTCGACCCATGGGGTCCTACATTAGGTCGTCCACCAAAAGGAGAAAAAGGAAACAGAGACGTTTCCTTGTCCCACATTGATTGGGAGAACGAAACCTAAGGGTTTTCTTTTTTTATAATAAGAGGCCAAAAACTCTTTTTCCATTCAATTATCTCTTCACTTCTTTGAAGCATGGATCGAAAATCATCACCCTTTGGTGGAGATTTTTGATCTAGCTTTTCTAGTTATATTTATATTCGGTGGGTATTTTGTTATAACGTAGAAATTATAGCTAGTACTTAGGCAAATGCCGAAGATCCATTCATATGTAGGAGTCTTTAGAGGAGTTCTTATACTGACTCTAGTACGTGATGGAATTCTCATCTCTTTACAGATAGGTTAGGTCTCTTTCTATGTTTATTTATATATTTATTAGTTAATTATTTTATTAACTTATTTTGCATATATAATTAGTTAGGTTAATTATTTATTGCATAAATAAATTAAACTAGATTAATTTATTTGCTTAATTAAATAATCATAATTAATTATGATGTTCGTGTTTTATTAAAAGGTTTTTAATTAAACGGTTTTGGAATTATTAGGGTTTTGGATTTTGATTTCCCCTTCACAAGGGAAGTCGAATTCGACCTTCTTCTTTTAATTAGGGTTTCGAAATCAACAATCCTTTTCAAGGGAAGTTGAGTTCGAATGGATTAATTAATTTGAATTTTAATTACTTACACTTTAAACCCTAAGTTTTGATCAACTAACTTGAATTTCTTTCAAATTATGAACATTCAATTCCGATACAAAGAGTTGTATAGTTAATAAAATCCCAACACCTTGACCTTTATACTCTATTATCCGGACAATACACTTTGTCTCTGATTAAAGACAAAAGTATGTAAATGTGGTTGGTTAAAGTAACCTTTTGTGTGTACTTTAACAAGCATGCTTAAGCAATTAAATGCAATTCCTTAAATGCTCACAATCATATTTATACGGCCAAGTTGATATCCCAATGTCAATCTTTGCCAATAAATAGAGGTCTTTGCACAACCAAAAATACATCTTTTGCAAACCCCGACTTTGCTCTCTTGGTGAACTTGTGCAATATCCTCTCAATCGCAAAAAGGAACATTTCACAACTTTAAGTGTTTCGATTGTTTAGTAAATTTTCAAGTGTAGATAAATTGTATTTCTAGGTTGTTAGGATATTTACCTATCTTTATTATCTGGTTTCGTAACAACCTTGTATTTTATTTAAACATCAATAAATAAAATAAATTGAAAAATTACATATTGGTCACATCAGTTTACTTTATTCTATTTAATATTGCATTGTCATTTACTTATTTAGGGTTGTCCTCAGTAGTTTCATCTCTTGAGTTGGAACTTACATAGGCCTCCTTGACACTAACTATAATCTAAAATATTAAGATGAAAGATGATACGTGGTCGGTACAATCACCAATTGTATTATCAAGATGCTATATGAACAAGTTTAAGACTTATATTCTACCTTTTTTTTTGTATTTGTTTCTATGTTTGTGTGGGACATATACAAATTATATTAGAGTTAACACATTTATTTCAAGCATTGAATTCAAAACAACTTTATTGTGTCAAATGTCATAAAAACTGCAAAACTATATCACTATTTTGTATAAAATTAATGTCACTTTCTTGAAAATGTATTTATTATTTAACTTAGTTTATTAAAAAAAGAGTGATCATTGTCTTTTTTTTTTCTGACCTTGCTTTCCTTTCTTAAAATTAACTTGTCATTTTTTTCCTGTCTGGTGAAAAAAGGAAAATGGAACCACTCTTCGCAATAAAACATCTACAAAAATAAGATAAAAATTAAAGCATGACTTTTTAAGTACAACTGCAACGAACAACCAAAGCATGTAACAAAAGCATGGACCACCCTACTCTTAATGTTAGGCGTGTGTAATATTCGACCTTTCCTTTTTATTTATAAGATATGTTTAAAAGCATACAACTAATATTTTAACAAATGAAGACAAATAACTCGTTCCTTTAAAAAGTATGACTTTGCAAAATAACTTCTCATACTTAATTTTTTAAATAAATTGAAAATGCTTTCAATTAATCGAGCTAAATCTCTTTATGTGGTTGCATGTTATCACCAATGTTTTGAAAACCGGACCGGACACTGAACCGGTTTCATAATATTTTATCGGTTGGACTGATCGGATCGGTCAAATCGGAGTTGGACCGGGTTTTTGACGAATTATACATTTATCAATATAAAACCAAAAACCATTATAGCTTATACATGATAATATAAAATCATTGCAAGGTTCAAACCTTGGCAATGGTGTTTCTTGGTGTATTTGTTTTTTAAAGGTGAATTTCCCTAAAAACTTTGTGTCACGATAAGAAATCGGGAGGTCTAACATATGTTGTCTTAATGGGGTCTATGCTAGAGAGCTCCCTCGAAATACCCGATGGAGGGAAAACCCCCTAAGGTATTGGTAGATTAATATGGGTAAATCCTGTCTCTCAATAATTTCTTGGTGTATTTAAATAAAGTAGTGGTAGTTTAATGTTTGCTTTTAAAAAAATATATAAAAATTGAAATAGAATTCATTGCATAAACCATGAATCGCTTACAAACCGTGTACAAATTTTTAACAGTTATGGAAGCCACGTAGCTAGTAACCTACACTACTAATCACTTTTCACTTTCTCTGCTTTTGACAAACACTAATATCACATAAATGTCTCTCTCCATTCTCCAAAAATATTACTCATTTCAATCTTTTATGTATTAATTCTCATCACAAAAAATCTATATATTCTCCCCTTCTCTCTTCTCAATTGAAAATCCATCACACCAACACCTATTCTACCTTACCTTTCATGACCGCCATTCTACCACCACTTTCTCTCTCTAGTGGTTGCGGTGGACAGCGACTGGCGAATAGTGGCTAACGGCGGCAGCATTGTGGAGCAACGGTGATGGTGTTGTGGTGGTTGATGACCGGCGATTGGTGGCTAACGGTGGTTGTAATGGAGTAGTGGTGGTGGCTAGGGTTTGTGTGTTGTCTATCTTTGTTTTTTACTATCTATATTAAGGGGGGGGGGGAAAAATCCCTTTTTAAAATCAAATTTAGGTTAGAGAATGAAGAAAAAAAGGATCTTAGTGTGTTGACCGACCATTGACCGGTTCAAGGTGGCTCAGATACCGGTCCGACTCACCCGGTTCCGACTTAGTCCAATTCACTCCGGTTCAAGCTATCAAACTGGGGTCAATCTAACCGTATTTCTTAAAAAAGCCGGTCCAGTTGGGTCCAATCGCTTCGACCGCCCGGTTTGAAAACACTGGTTATCACATATCGTTATTTGGAAAACTTTGTTAAACTAAAAGTTTAATTTGTCTCACATCGGAAAGCCACAAAACTATGAGATACAATTTCCTTTATAGAAACATAGTTTATACTTTTGTGCTTTACAACTGAAGCCTTATAAAGTAATTTGTTAATCAAGCTACTTTTTCATACGATTTTTCATTTTGTTTTTTTTGTAGCCTTTCAAAGTGATTTGTTAATCAAATTACCTTTTCATATGGTAATTCGTATGCCTTTCGAGGGTAAAGGTTTAGTGTATTTTAACCACTGGCTTTGTAACATCTGCTTTACTCACAACTATTTTATGAAAGGTTTATATTAACTTGGACTAAAGCTAGATACAACTCGATCGTGGAGGTGTCTAGGCTAGCTTACATCCTGGGTTTGGTATATGGGATGAAACCAACCTTGGAATGAGAGTGATAATTGATATTGTTGAATCTGGAATAGCACTCGATCACGTCTCCTTCCTCCATTATTTAACGCTATTCGGCGAAAGTTTTTTGGAAATCTATGTTTTTAAGAAGCCGGTGTTACAAGTTGGTATGAGAGCAATGGTTTAAGTGAGTCAATGACTATTTAAACCATAGAAATTGGAACTGTTAGGGGACAAGTTAGACTTGAAAAGGTATGCTTTAGCCTAAAGATGAAATGCCTTTATGTCGGGTTGGGCTAAATTAGTGTTAGAAAATATTAGATATGTTTAAAAGCATACAACTAATATTTTAACAGAAGAAGACATGCTGATTAGCAGGAGTAATGCTAGCCGTTACTCCATCACGTTGGCTATTAGAACGGGTATTAACCATCTTATCTACAACATAATGACAACGATTAACGATGATTAAAGCGAGATCAAGGGAGATTAAGGCTATCTTAACATATGCATATACAAATGATGAAACACATGGAAGCTTCAACCGATACTCTCATTTAGCCTAACCATAAAGGCATTACATCTTTAGGCTAAACCATACCTATTTAAGCCTAACTTGTCCCATAATCGTTGCAATTTCTATGGTTTAAATAGTCATTGGTTCACTTAAACTATTGCTCGGATACCAACTTGTAACACCCGACTTTTTAAAACATAGATTTCAAAAACTTTCGCCTAATAGCTTTAAATCATGGCGGGAGGAGAATTGATCGAGTGTTATTCCAGAGTCGACGATACCAATTATCACTCCCATTCCAAGGTTGGTTTCATCCCATATACCAAACCGAGGATGTAAGCCTAGATACCTCCACGATCGACAGGTATGTAGCTTTAGCCCAAGTTGATATAAACCTTTCATAAAATAGATACGAGTAAAGTAGATATAACAAAGCTAGTGGTTAAAATACGGTAAACCTTTACACTCAAAAGGAATACGAATTACCGTATGAAAAAGTAATTTGATTAACAAATCAATTTGAAATGCTAGAAAGGAATATGAAAAATCGTATGAAAAAGTAGTTTCATTAACAAGTTATTTTATAAGGCTTTAGTTGTGAAGAATAAAAGTCAATACTATGTTTTTATAAAGGAAATTGTATCTCATAATTTTGTGGCTCTCTGATGTGGGACAAATTAATCTTTCAGTTCAACAAGTTTCCCAAATAACGATATGTGATAACATGCGGCCACATAAAGAGATTTAGTTCGATTAATTGGGCAGTCGGGGTCATGGGTAGCACAAGACTCGATGCTCTTTAGAGGTATCGTACACACTCAATGTACGTTATTTACACAACAAACCTTCTATAAACTATTTGTCAATATTTCAACCGTTTCATACATAAAAAAATATTACACCTAGCTACACAACTTTCAAGTTAATTTGTATGTGTGCTTAATTATATTTGTGGGAAAGTATAGTTCCAATATTACTATTTACTTGGAGCCTACCCAAGCCTGTATATGTATACAGTGTCGTCTTCGAGATTGTAAAAAAGATCCAGGGTCTAGCTCGAAAATAAAAAGTAGGCCTTTTATATAGCTAGTCAGTGTTAAAATACAATAGCATAGTATTACGACGATAAAAGTTTTCGACAATAAATACAAAGTATGAAAATATAACAACTTTAATTTGGATAAATTTATCTAAAGCCCATGTTTGAGACTTGATAAATCTTGTTCAATTTTTTTTTTCTTTTCCATTTTTGACTCCCAGATAAATAATTTTTAAGCATACTTAAAAATTTAAAAATTAACATTCATAATATTTATTAAAATATAGATAAAATATATAAAAATAACAATAAGTTCTACAAATATTAACAGTAAAAATATAAAATCTAACTAAATTATACTAGTATGTTATTTTAAATCAATAAACAATTAAATAATAGATCATAAATAATTAGGAATGAAAAATATCTATTAAATAAAAAGATGAGACAAGACAGCTATAATGCACCGAAACTCTAAACTAAAGATGTTTTAATTAATTTTAATATTTTATGAAAAATGTTAAATGAAGTCCTTAGGGTTTAACCTTACGTGCATAAAAAGGTTGTACATTTTCATATTATATGTCGGCCCCCTGAATTTTATACTAAGTGTACAACTAATTAATACAGGTTAACGAAAACATTTAGGGCTTTGTTTAACAAAACCCATATTTTATATATGACCAATTCTAGATATTTGGAAACACGGAACTAAAGAATCAGAATATATGTCAGGCTTAAAATTTATGGGCTTTTATTTTTTTTTCACCGGTCTACAACCGCCCCCACGTATCTATATAAACACATATTTCGTACTAAAAAGTGTGATATATATGGGCTTTTATAAAAAAATTGTAGGCCCCAAAAAGGTGGGTCTGGCTTATTAGCACCACTTGAGCCACCTTTGGCCGGCCCTATATGTGTATATATATCTCTCCTATAATGATAATGATTGATAATTCTCTTCTCTCATCTCTCTTGTTATTTTCTCATTATTAGTTTACAACACATTATAAAAAATCCTAATTATAAAAAATCCGGCTGATCACGTATGTTTATACTAGTCATTGAATTGAACACAGGTAAGCGAAGATAAGTATAAGTAGATCTGAGTTTACGGCTCTAGTTGAGAACTTGAGGTACAACTTTTACTTTTAAAATAAACACTTTAATTTATTAGAACACTGCATCTACGAGTACTATACTACATCATGCCTGAATATAATAACTATTCTTGATTTCTCATGATCTGCTAATAATATTTTGATAACCGATTTCCTTTATGTAAAAAAGGTAAACTTATATATATAATAAATCTTAAGTAAAATATAGTTTGTATTAGTAATGGGTTTTACTTGCATACATTATTAAAGGTATTGATGAATTTTACATCATGTTTTTCTTTTATTTTCAAGAATTTGTCTGGAAACTTTACTTCGAGGATTTTTAATCGGACTTCTAAGTATGTAACTGATCTGTTATGCAATACTTGTAATGTTTGTACTCAAAATTAAAATTATATGATTCTATCAAACAAAGTTAACCATGAGATCTGATATTGATAATCTTTATTAATATTTGTTATATTCATCGAATGAAACAAATTTTTTTTCTTTTGAATTATGATGGTCCGAATTCGCTATTAACCATGTTTGAACTTGGTTATGGTCTTGTTTATCTCGACAATTAGTTGGATTTGGGTTACTCCCATTCCTAAAAAAAAATAATAATAAAATAAAAATAAATACATTAAGTTGGATTTGGCTTCATGATTTTCATGAATCTTTATATGAAAATAGATAATAATAATAATAATCGTAATAACTTTCGATTATAAGAAGACACAAATTTAGAGACCGAAACGATAATAAGATTACAACTTTACACTTTTGGTTTACATAAAATTGTCTCATGTCAACGGTCAATATCCCAACGGAACGGATTCGAAAAACATGTTAATTAGGCTTTGTCAATCTTTTTATTCGTATTGTCGTTTGGAAAGACAAATTGCATACATGCCTTAATTTGGATTGACAGCAGATAGTATAACTTGTGCATAAATTTTATTTTATTTTTTCATCCTAACATGTTATAAAAAATTCGAAGGCTTGGTACATACGATATTATATCGAGTTATTAGATATTTTGTTTCTTATATATGTAGATCCACATTATCCAACGATTGATTGTGTTTAGACACTGTTTTCAAAATACATTTTGAGAAACCGAATTGGATAGGTTCATATATGCAAATGGGGATTAATTTCCTCGAATGTAAGAAACTTTGAACGAATGTGTATTGTAGGAAATAACTAAAGTTGTGTGTATTATATATAAACAACTTTGAAATAATGTTTATTGTATGTAAGAATTTCGTTTCAACAATTAAAATCTGACAAGTGGCACCTGTATATGGTTGCCACGTATGTTTTCTTACATACAATAAACATTTTTTCAAGTTGCTTACATACAATACACATAACTTTAGTTTTTTCCTACTATAGACATTCGGTCAAAGATAGTTACATTTCAGGAAACTAATCACATGCAAATATGCAAACTAGTTGTTAGTTTCTTTTTGCAATATATAAATGTTAGTTATATATTTTTAGATTTTATGAGCATATCAGTTTCATATTTAACTATATAGTTGCTTTGTATGTCTTAACTAAGTCGCATCGGGAACTTTGAAAATTGGTTTATAAAGCGGATTATCATAAACTTAACGAAATTCATCTATCTATTATTGATTAAAGACGTAAAATATAATTATTGAATTTGTGACTTTGCATGGAGGAGCGGGTCAAAGTTTGAAGAGTTTATGTGTTATTTTTTTTTCCAGTTAAATTAATGATTAATAAATACTCCTGTAATAGTTTGTTATGTTATATAAAAACAAACTACGGATGTGTTTCAGTTTTCAGCCTTAAAACAAATTATATAAAGTCATGTATTGGATTTTCATTACATGGGTTATGGGTATGACTTTCAACCGTAATCCTCAATTATTATTGGATAGCATCATTAGTCATTATCCAATCCAGAAACATATTGGTGGAAACAATTCATGATTAAATATATCAAAATTATTAAACAAATTGGTTTTGATTGTGAATCAACTAGTATGCAAAGGATTTTATTGTCGGATTAACAATTCTCATCTTTTATTTTCTCAAATATCCTTTTGCTATTAAAAATTGTTTTAAAGAAAATAAAAACTTGCCTTGGATGGAGTTTGGAGAAGATAAATACGAATAATGACTAAATATCATGGAGATGTATAAGGTTAAAAAGTTTATAAGGTTAAAATTAAAATTTATGTACCTTGTACTGTATTAATTATATGGATACAATTAAGTTATGATCAATGCTATGCTTAATGCACCTTTAAATCTTCAATTTCTACGTAAGATTTCTAAAACATTTAACTGGGATTATTGTAAGTGTGTTTTTCTATTGTCATATATTCACTTAAATAGCTAGCACAACTTGGGAATTTTGATGATAGCATTAGAATTATTCTCTATTATGGCAAGTCTCAGAGAGGTTATATGACCGCCCTCCAATGAGCATAATATATGTTAGAGGTTCATTGAATTTGGTAATTGTTCCTCGGTAAACATATAGCAATTAAGTTTCAAGGTAAAAGCTTGTCAACTTGGGTAAAATATGTGCCAGTGTTTCTCTATTATTGAGGTAATATCTTTCACTTAGTTTGATTATTTGTTTGACTCAATATTTGGTTCTCGTGAAAATCTTGATAATATGTATTTTGAGTTGATAGTTTCTACGGGCATGATTATATGGGAAAGTTATATCATTATTTGATCAATACGGGCGACTTGAATAATATACTTATTCTATATAATTATAGGCTAATGCTATATTATACTTAATATATCAAAATATTTGAAGTGTCTAAAGGAGCTAATATACATTTGTCACAACAAATAAATATTTACGCATGACATGTATTTGAGCCTAGATTTCTGGCATTATCTATGAAGACATGGTTAAGGTGATAAGATAAGATATTATGCTATGAGAAGATCGATGAGTAGTGACAATGTGTAAAAGATAAATGTCCCAATAAAAGAGATATGCATATTGGATTATGAATTTATATGTGAAGATTGTTTCATATGACGGGTTTATGAAATATAAGAAGGTTATATGATAGTTGACTTGCATGTTTTGAGTTTCACATATATTTGTAAGTTATGTGTGTAGTGGTCTTACATGTTTAGTAAATTTTGTCAATTTACCGTTACAAACATTTTTCTTGTTTGATATAGCTAGAGGCTAATATCAATATTATATTGAATTGTGTGAAACCTCAAAAGAGTTTATATTAATTTAAAGGAGAATTAAAGCTTCAGTGCTATATTCTCTAATATGATTTAAAACGTCAAGTGCAGTTGAAGCACATGTGGTCATAAACTAGAGGTTTATGTGTTGAGATTATGTGATTGATTGGTATGACCAGATGGACCATCACGAGTCAATGATTGATGCGAAATGTATGAAAAAATCAAGAGATTTTTAAAGTGATTATTTGAACTGGGATAATTTGCTCTATAAGAAACTATATGTCAAGAACGATAAGGATTGATTCCTTTTAATTTGTTGGAACATATGCAAAGAAGATGTAAGTATATAATACATCGTCCTCATTTAGTGTTTTAAATCGATGCATCGTCTAACGGGTCATTAAAGTCGCAACATGAAGTTTGCGTGATTAATTGCTCATCTTATAAGATTGCGAGCAGGTTTCATATTTGGCTATTATTGGCAATAATGATTTATATTATAATGATCATTGGATTTTTGCTTTGTTGAAATACTTATTAAATATTTTTAAGCAATGATCATTTGAGAGCAAAATGAATGACTTATAATTTGGGGCCATGTTATTTAACATACAATAAAATGAACTTGCATCATGCCAATAGTGTTCCTCCGTATTGAAATTGGTTTATGGTCAGAAACCATGTATGTCTCATATAAGAGTTTTTGTTTTGTTGTGCGCTATATGTTAAAGTTGCTCCACCACAACACACAAATTTGAAACCTCAAAGAATGTTGGAAATAATATTGGGAAAATAAGCGTGCCTTGTAAGTGTATAGGCTTATGCTTTGATTCAGTTCGAAACTGTCTGATTAAACTAGACATTAGTATGACTGTTTTGGGTATGAGTTGGAACATGAAAGAAGTGTACGTATTCAATAAAGCCATCATTGGAATATTTGTTTATGGCTTAAGTTTTTCATTAACATGATTTAGTTTTCCCAACATTAGGGGGAGATGTTTCCAACATTAGAGAAAGATGGAAAGCAGCTGCTGAAATGAGTAAGAATGAATTATCAAAGATCCTCACATTAAAATTAATATAAACTTAAAGTTTGTGGGATAATTAATTTACATGATTTAGTAATTGTCAGCAATGTAAACTGACCAATAAGCTGCTTATGCTCCTATTGGTAATAAGTTTATGAACATTTGAAAGTAGTAGAAAAGTCAATTCCAAATAAAAAGCCTCGAAAAAAGGAGTATAAAATTAAGATGGTCATAAGTAGTAGAAAAGTCAATTCCAGATAAGTCTCGAAAGAAAAGGAGCATAAAATTAAGATAGTCATATTTCGAGGTAGAAAGACCCCAAGAGTTTAATGATTAGAGACTAGACATGGAGGTTTTGATAAACTCTGGATACCTAGAAATAATGAGATCTCAATGAATTGTGACATGTCTAGAGAATTGTAGAATCGAAAATAAGTAAAACGACGTCAAAATTGATTGAATATGATAGCGCTAATAGTATGTATAATTGTGAGAATCTTGAAAAAGCATGCATGCACATAACATAACTGATAAAATATGGATGATTGGCCAAAGATGAAAAGACGCTAGTATTTTAGGACATGAAGTCCAAGCACTTGAAAGTGTGTAAATTATATGATGATGATCTGTGTTCGGATATTGAATGAGAAAAATTGAAAATATGGCACATAGATTGTTGAATAGATCTTTTATTAATTATGGGCAAGAAATGTTATATGGTAGAAGCAACTATTGATCTATTAAAGTCTGACAAAATAAGATATTTGATTTGCGTCTAAAGAATACGAACAGAGCACATTTGGTTTTAAGATTTAATGAGAGATATCAAAAGCATGAAACATGTTTCGTGATTTGAAAGCTTAAAAACCTATGTGAAATTGGAATGTGATAGAGTGTTTATTTATTGAAATGCGCCATAGAAATTACTATGTTTGCTCGTGAAAGTCCATAAAGAAGTTTGGATTTAAATATGATATGGATTTCAATGAAATTTTGAGAGAGTATCCCACACAAATTGAATTATTAGAAAATGAATATGAGATAAAAGACAAAGACCGTCTTGATTTACAAATTGACTATATTAAGGACAATATCACTGAGCATTATAATAGCTAAAAAAGGAAGGTATATTTTTTTTTGTGGACAAGTGACGCTCATGGCTATGAGGTCACATAATGTTGAAAGAACCTCTTCGGTTTTCAATGATAATGATCATAATGTTGTTTCAAAAGTTTCGATAAAACATTGTTAGTTATCGATTGCTCATGGATAACATGCATCATTTTAATTGAAGTTGTTGATAGAATTTAGCTTATAGAGCACGCGTATGTACTTACATGAAATGTACGATGAATCTTAACATCTTGAATTGGATATGAGCCATATTTGTAAAAATCAACATATAGCAAGTTGGTTCATGAGATAATCAAATTTGTTTAACGAGATACTTATTATGATAAATCTGATGTTGGTTTGTGATATTGATTTTTTGTCAACCAACTAATTTAAGTGGTGTGATCATTAGGGGGAGAAAATACGCATTGCACTCTTTTTCCCTTAGCCCTGGTTTTATCTCAATGGGTTTTCCAGGTAAGGTTTTTAATGAGGCAATATCTCTGAGCGTATCTAAGAAATTATGTATTCTTTTTCCTTCATTAGATCTTTGTCCCATTGGGTTTTATCTAATAAGGTTTTAACGAGGAATAATCTATAAACGGACATCCAAAGTTGAATGTCATACAACATATATGTGGATCCTGTACTCTTTCTTCATGGAGTAATGCTTTAAGAGTTATGTATAAAGATAATACAACATGAGTTACACAACATAACTTATGGCACGTTAAAGAAGAATTGAGAATTGCAGATCTCTTTATTAAGGCACTTCGAGCTTCATCATTGAAGAAGTTAGGATTTCATCAACTCAAGGATCTCACGTGACATGGTCATCAGGGGAAGACAATACGTGTTGTACTCTATTTTCCTTTCGTCATGGTTTTTGTCCTATTGGGTTTTTCCTTACAAGATTTTTAATGAGGCAACAACCCTAAGCGTATTTTATAATAAACATCCAAGGGGAAGTATTATAGATAAATATATTAGTGAATCATGGATGTTTATAGGGAGATACAATTTCTAATATAACTATTTACTTAGAGCCTACTCCAAGCCTGTATATGTGTATATATATCTATCCTATGATGATAATGATTGATAATTCTCTTCTCTCCATCTCTTGTTATTCTCTCATTATTAGTTTACGACATGAATGTATTTTTTTTGCTTTTTGTTTTTCTTTTCTTTTTTTTAGGTTACTTGTATATACAATATAAGTTTTTATCTTCATATTCAAATCTTGAAGAGCATAATATATGTTTTGAAAAGTACAAAAGTGGATTGTTAACAACACACAAATAGTTAATTATTTATTATTTTGTTTAATTTAGTAATTTTTTTTTGAAGTAACTAGTTAATAAAATCAGGTTCAACCCGGACATATTAATAAAAATTTTCTGAAAACATATATTCGTCATTGAAATTGCGTTAAATATACTTAGTGTGCGTAAACAACAGACATATATATATACACACATATTATTATCCGGCCATAACCTCACAATAATATACTTTATATTTCAAATAAATTTAATTAAGTTAATAAACCGCATAATATGTAGATTATTCGAAAATTTGTTATGACAAAACTATTTAGATGATAGAACCATATATAAATTATATCAGAGTTTATTTTAAAAAAATAATAATAAAAAACACTTTTAAAAGAAAATGAAATAATGAATTACAAAAATAAAAATAAAATAAATTTGAAAATGGAAAGTGTTTACGACATCATTAATAAATTTATAGTTAAAATTATTTTTATAAATATTTATGTTATAAGAATTGTTTTTTATTTAGGATAAATATCTTGTAATGTAACAAACTTTGAATAATTGTTTATAATAAGAAATAACTAAAATTGCGTGTTGTATATAACTTGAAAGTAATGTTTATTGTATGTAAGAAAATGTATTCATCCGATTAAAATCAGACAATTAACAACTCTATATGATTTTTTTTAAAGTTGTTTTATAAAACTTTGATCGGACATTCGTTTTGTACATTACAGGATACTTCCCGCGTCAATACCAACAAAATTGATTGAGGGGGCATTTCTCCCTGGTTAATTTTTAGGGTTTTTCTTTTTCTCTCATAATTTTTTTATTTTTTATATATATATAAATTTTTATAAAAAGAGGTGAAAAATTAGGATACCATTTTTCACGGCGAGTGAATGAGAGACAAGTAAGTTAATAATTATTTAAAGAATCAGTTTTTGGGTTCCAAAATGGGGAAGAGACCAATTGTTGTGTTATCTGATGACGATGATGATGATTTTTCACCTAAGCTTAACCCGAATTACTCAAAGAGATCGAAACCGAAACCGAAACCGAAAGCGGCATCTGTACCACGGAAAAGATACCCTCACCCTCCTCCTGATGATAACAACAAGGGAGCAAAGAAAGCCCGGATTTCGGCTTCTCGGTCACATCCTCCTGCCAATCCTTTTCATGAGGTAGTTTAAAAAGTCCCTTAAAGTTCGTATTTTTATATTCCTTTATTCTTCAATATATTTTGTGTACACTTCAATAAAATTAGTTAGTGATAGGAGAATGTTGGATGTAACCAGTTTGTTTGGGTGGCCAAGTTCAAACAATATATAGAACGTAACTCTTTGTATCTATATAAACGTTCATGTTGTATATAACGCGTATATTTAAACGAAAACTTTGAGGGTTTTGAGGGGGGGTGATAGTTCTGACCATTCTTGTTACGAATGTGAATGGGTCTGCACCTGAGAAACATGTGTGCTTATTGCATATTTTGAAATTTGACAGCTACTGTTTTAGAGGGTTTTAGGTTTATATTTGGAATCACTATGGGTTTGGTTTTCGAAGTAGAAGTGGGAATGGGTTTTGAAATTAGATTGATGGGTTTAATCCCTGATTTATAATTTCAAAGCAATAAAACCGAACACGTTCAATGGGAATGAAAGTGATTTCTTCATTCACATCCCCGTAAACAAAACACACCTTAAGCCTTTGGGTATCGTTAATTGTGTTTTAACTTATTTTAGTCAATCAAAAAAGAACTTACTTTTAAGCACTTAGAAATAAGCAGAAGCCTGACACCCTCTAGTTCATAAAGAGAGCAGTAACCGGTGTCGACCCAAGAAGTATATACGTTTCAGATTTGTTTTTTTTATTAGGTAGTGTGTAAAGTTATCTTGAACAAAAAGGTCTAGTGTGTAAATCTAAAGTTGGTTGATGCAGATGAAACTTTTCTGTGAGGATTTTGATGAAGCTTTCTCCGGGTTTCAAGGTATCTGCTGGTATGCTATGTTTGTGTTTTCTAGAATTTCAGTTATTTTGGTTTATTGGGATGTTGATTCCTCCATATATCAAATAAGAAAGCGCCGAATATAGCTGTAACATCTAACTCCCGTTTATCAAAATTTTGAGTTTATAAAGTCCTGAATGGGAACTAAACAAGTGGCATGGTTTCTGATATCTATATCTATACTTCTATTTATCTATACTATCTTATAAAGCATATGTTCCCTCCAATATTCTCAAAAAAGAACTTGATCTACCCAAACTACCCTTCCCTTTGATTGACTAATTAAAAAATCTCTAATATCTCAATCTAATATACCTATACCCTTAATGAAATTTTTTACAGCATACATCCCTCGACTCTTAAAATAACTACACTACCCTGTTTTACATCAATTACTTTTACATTAATAACCATACCGCCGCCGAGTTGTGTGGGTCGCTTTCCAGTTTTACCTAGTCTGTTTCTTATGTACAGACAATTGAAGATGTTGTAACAGTTTATAGAAATTCAACCTTTTATCTTAAGTGTTGTAAGTATCTATGATTAGTCTTGGTTAAAATTTATTTTTTAAATATATTAATCAAATTCGTTGCCAAATAATGAAACTTCAGATGTTCATCGACAACTTTAAGTGTATGGCTTTGCTTTTGTTGTCTGATTTGAAGTTTTAATGCCATTTTCTTGGATCATGTTTTGGTTTGTTGTATATGTAGAATGAATGAATGGTAAGATACAAAAATTGGGTGAAACTTACAGTTGGGCTGGAGCCTATTGTTGGATTATATGAACCCTTTTATCTTGATGCATGATAAGTTTATCTACCTTGTGCATGTGGAGGATTTGTAATACATTGGCATGCATTTGTAGAGTTTCCAAACAGTGTAAACATGACTGATTGACTCTGGGATACTTAATATATGTGTTAACATCATGTTATTTTTTTGCATTAAGCTTATCATGGATATAACTGAAGAAAGATAGGGTGATAACTTAATGTGTGACGGTCAGTTGCTGCATTTTAGAGATGCCTGTACCCGTTTCTTAATACTGTTATGGATTATGTGATTCTCCTGCATTATAAAATAAAGTTACCATTTCTTTTAATTTCTGTGTACGAGTTTGTGTTTGGACTGTTTTAATCCTGCCGATGTTGTACTGCTAACCTTGTTCTTTCCATTTCATTGTCTTTGTCCTTTTTTTTAATCCTTTTGAAGCTGACATTATTGTATAATGTTATTTAGGCCATAAAAGGGACAACAAAGAATCATGGTTGGAAAAGTATAGGCCACGTTCTTTGGCAGAACTATGTGTTCATAAAAAGAAGGTATTTGTTTCATACAAATATGACATTGAAGATGCTGATGAGTTTCATTATCCATCATTGATTTTTTTCAGGTAGAAGAGGTAAAACTTTGGTTTGAAGAAAGAATCAAGTTCAGAAAGGTACTTTATCTCTTTGGTCATGGAGCTATTCACGCTTACATTTTCAATTAGTTTAGATTTTTTTTCATATTTTAGGTCTCCTAGGTGATTATAAATTGAGAAAAGAAACAAGATCAGTAACCTGAAAGTATTTAAGATAACTTATTGTTGTCATTTTGATGCTGCATGCTATATATGCCTTTGTCAGGGTTACATACACTACCCATTTAGTAACTTTTAAACGCTTAAAAGTATCACAACGACATGATTATGGGTTGGATGTCTACTGTAGGACATCTTCTGCGGATCTTATTTCTTTTGTTTTAATTTGGAGGTGTTAGTGTGGAACTGAAGAAAAGCCTTGCAGAGTAAATGATTAAAATACCTTCCTATCGGGTCTATATGTATATTTTATCTTAGCTGAATTTTACTAAGTTGCTAAATTGAATGTATTGTCTGGAATATTGTGTAAATGATTACTGGTTTCAAAGAAAGGCTAAGGGATTCTATCAAACGGAAGGATAAATGTTTAGCTTTTGTTTTTCTGAATACAAGAAACGGATGTTGTCTGATTCTTAAAGCTATCTTTAACTTCATGTACACACTTTTATTATTACTTGTGAACGTTAACATTATTGTATTTTAATGCAGGATGAGTATTGTAATCATGTTCTTCTTATTACCGGACAGCCAGGAGTTGGAAAATCTGTATGTAACACTAGTTTTCTCTACATGTCAACGATCTTCAATTTCAACCCGCTGTCTATTTTAAAGCAAAAGAGGAACAAGAAATATTTACAACCTATCCCTGACCTGTATGTGACCACCAAACATTGTCACCAAGTTCACAGATTACTTTTTACGAAAATAAGTGACCTTGATGCAAATTATCTCGTCTAATATTTTACATTATCACTCGCTCAAAATGGAAAAAATGGTGAGTTTGCTGATTTTGGTGGTCACTGTTAAACTTATTCCTGAACCTGTTTGTTGCTTGGTGCTGTTTGAAATGACTATAATTATAATATAGGCAACAGTCCATGCAATTGCGTCTCAACTTGGAGTTACCATACATGAATGGAATACTCCTACTCCCACAATTTGGCAAGAACATGTACATACTACCAGTGCAGGTATTTATCCTTTTAAAGATCATTTTTGTTGTGTTTTTGGTGTCTTAAGCCTGTTAAATATGTACAAATACTTTTTTTTACTTCTGTTTATAGTTATTCTCATTCTTTCTTTATTATATAATGACTGTGGATGTACTATTTTGATATTTAACATCTGATGCATGTTTCATAGGCTTACGCTACATTTCAAAATTGGATGAATTTGAAAATTTTGTTGATAAGATAAGGAAATATGGATTGATTTCTTCGCATTTGACCGGGGAAACAAAAAAGCCAGTTATCATCTTAATTGATGATCTCCCAGTAATAAATGGAAAAATTACTTTTGGCAGACTTCAGCGCAGCCTACATCTTCTTGTGCAATCTGTACGTACCCCAACTGTCATATTAATTACAGAATATGGTAGATCAGACACTGCTGATTACACATCACGATGCTGGGAAGAACTTCAAACGTCTCTGCATAGTGCCGGGGCTTGTAAGGTTACATTTATTACTCTAGATAAGTCTGAATTGTATAAAGGTGGCAATCTCGACCCTGTTTTCTAATGACCGGGTTAATTGGGGTATCCTTTATCTCTAACGGTCAAGCAATGAAAATAAAATGGATTATCTTAAAATAGAGCTTGTTGAAAAGGGTTGAAACTTGAAAGTTGCCAAAAGAAGCATAAACACCGTAAAGCCTTTTTATTATAAAATTTAGATTATTACTGAAATACTTATGTTTTTGTAGTCACATTTGACACATGAATTGTTGATAAGATTTTCGGTCAGAAAGTATTTTTAGTCCTGCCCAACCAATTTTGATATGTACACAAAATTACTCATTCCTTACCAAACCCACCCATTTACCTTTTAAGTTTATTCTATATCTTTTCTGTAGGTGGCTTTTAATCCAATCACAGCGAACTCTATTGTAAAGACGCTTTCCAAGATTTGCAGAGGCGAAAATGTTAAAATTACAGCTGACCAGCTCGATGCCATAGCTAAAGCCAGTGGTGGTGATATCAGACATGCAATCACATCTTTGCAGTACTTCTGTCTGAAATCAGAATCGATAGAAAAGGGCTCTCACAAGATAGATAACCTGGATGATCTATATTCCCTGCAATTTGGCAGGGATGAAACTCTCTCCCTGTTCCATGCACTTGGAAAGTTTTTGCACAATAAAAGAGACGCAGAAACTGTGACTGCATCTGGTATGTCCTGGCAGATTTATGAGATCCAACTATTTGAGATATAAGTTTGGAATTATATTGGCCACATTCTTTTTGATTGTTTTATTACATACAACACAGATTTACATAACTAATTCTTTCAGAAATAGACATGTCCCGTTTCTTACTAGCATTTAGCCAAACAAATCAAGCAATATTCATGTATCCTAAAATATGGACTTACTATACATCCTACCATTCAAAACTAGGGTAGCAGCCAGTATCTTCATAAGTAACAATCAAACCAACTCAATGTAACACTTAATAAACCTGCTACCACCATTCAGCATATTCATCATCATTCATTTGTAAACGTGACTAGTTGAATCTGTACAGCTATTCCTGTTAAAACCAGTAAACGGATGACGTTTTTCATTACCTGGGTTATACCTGTTGTTTGGACTAATTTGTAATCGTAGACTGAAACATACTCTTTGGCTGGAAGTGGCTTGTATCCAAATGTGCTTCTGGTACAGCTGGTTAACCTGACTTTCGTTGATGTTTATAGATTTGGATTCTATATCTGTTGGGAATAATTTGTAATCGTAGACTGAAACATACTCTCTGGCTGGAAGTGGCATATATCTAAATGTATTTCTGGTACAGTTGGTTAACCTGTCTTTCGTTGATGTTTATAGATTTGGATTCTATACCCTTAAAGGAGAACTTTACAAGATTACCAATGAAAATGGATGCACCTGAAAAGGTCCTTGGTCAAGCACATGGTCAAGCAAGGACTGTTGCTGACTTTTTACATGAAAATGGTATCCTTTTTGGCCAGATTTGGTGTTATTATTTGGTATTATTTATTTGTTACCATCATGTTTTGGTGATTTAAGAGCAATATTCACTTCTTGAATTCTATTTTCTAGAATTACATAATCGTGGCTTTCTCATTCTTGATTTCATTCAGTTCCAGATTTTCTGCATGAGGAAGCTATGGATGATGCATCAGTGGTGGCTTCTTATCTAAGTGATGCTGACACACTTCTTGCTTCACTTAGTGGAGCGCTGTCTTGGAATTATGAAGCTGAGAACATTATCCAGTCAACTGCTGCATTAGTTGCAGCACGTGGGGTGATGTTTGGTAACCATCGGCCTATATCTAGGTATCAAAACATCAACCTTTATGATTGTTATGATTAACAAGAAATCATTCTCAATCTCAAGTGTGTGTATCGATGGTTGCCATTTATACTTTCACTGTGAACAGGTGGCATGCCATTCGTCGCCCGGTGATGTGGCAGGTTGAGCAATCACAATGGCGCAACAAGGTCTGCACTCTTATTCCTTTCTTTCATAATTTCAATAGAGGGGTCAAAATGGGTTGTTGGGGCAGCAGGCGGATAAAAGGCCATACCAGGTTTGTGTCAAAAGGTCAAATACTATATTATGGGTCGGAATTAGGTTGACCTGAAGCACTCTATAGTTTATATATTTTTATTAGTTAGCGAGTTAAATATGTTCAATTATGTAATTTTTTTTAGAAGAATCAATATAGGAGTTTTTATGCATTTAAAGTACACTCAGGAGCATGTTTGACCCGATTAACCTTTAAACTTATGAGCTATTTTCTTCTATGTTACATTTGACCCCTTTAGATGTATAATATAACCTAAATCAACACATTCATAACTAAGTGGGTTGAAGTTTCCATCTCTCTTTTTAACGTGTGGTCTTGACACTTAATTTAAATTAAAAATAGGGTTGGTTGTAATTATGTAATATAGTACTTGGTAATAAGAATAAATAAATGGTTATTTCGTTTTAATAGTGATGATCGAGAAAAATGGTAATTATAACTTAAAATTTTGATTACATTAAAAGTATATACTTCAACTTCTGTTAGATGGGAATAGTATGCATATTGGTTGTTTAGATGCTTTACCTTGGATCATGCAGAACGAGATGTTAGGACAAAGATCTTCTGCATACAATGGTGCGAACTTATCTGATCTTTCGATCATTGCCACCGAATGGGGACCTGCTCTTAAGTGGCTAGGGTCCAGAGCACACCAAGGATCAACTGGTGGTGACATGTTTGACGGCAAGGAGATTTGTGATGGTGGCGGAAGTGATGATGATGATGAAATAGAAGATTGGTAGATGGTGACATATAAGAATGCCAGATTTTGTATATTTTGAGGGTAGCAAGCTTGGTGTAGTTTTTTTGTAAATGGTGTCAATTTACTTTAGAGGCTGATCGGTTTTTGAAACTATATATTTGGTGGTTCCAGGAATGCAAATTGTGTTATTATTTTTAACAAAGCTGGTTGCATTGTGTTGTTTTATATATAACACGTAAGCTTTGAGTTACTGTTGAAAATCTGTATAGTCGTTTGATTTGCTTTGTTGTGTGCACTCCTTCTGGATCTGGCCACAGAACGATTATCATGTTTTGCACGAAACAAATATCATTTGGAAGATACTTGCTCTTGTATCAATGTTTGTTTTTTAATCTACTTATATAAGTTTCTCTTTCACAGATATTGCAATGGCTAAGGCTTGATGACATTGTATGGTAATCGTGATTCGTGATGGGGTTAATATCAATCACTTAATAATCCCCTGATTATCTTAAGTTTGCCTTTGGCAAAACTTGAACTCAGAATTCCCGCTAAAAAGTGGCGACTGGTAGCCATTTGGCTATTACCCAATGGTTCTGCTCATTGGTTATAAACGACGTATTATTGTGTTATATAGTTTTACATTATAGAAAACAATTAAAATTGGTTGTTTAGTGTGTGGTTTCTTGTGCAATTAGTTATTTAATGACTTCGCTTTTCACATCCCATAGTTTACTAACAAAAATTTATAAAAGTTTAATAAAAACAAAGATTTTCTCCAATGAAATAAGCGTCCAAAAGCTTTCTCATAAAACACCTTTCCTATATGAATGAACAAAGTTACATACACACTGAGTGAAGGTTTGTTACATTCACACTGTGTGAAGGTTTGTTTAAGAGTCTCATTTTCAAGTCTGTAGATCATATTTTTTAAATTTTTCTTTCATGCGTTTTATAATACTTACCTACCTTTGTCTTCTAGGGGAGGCACAATTTTTTCTTTCTTTTAATCTCATCATGATTATAACTTCTTTTTATCTTTCACTTCATCTTCTCAATTTCCATCTTAATTTCTTCAAGATGGAACCACACTCCTTTCTTATGCACCACTATCAAGATTTTTTTTTTTTTTTTTTTTTTTCAAATCAGATAGATTTAACATCTGATCATTTATCAAATAAGTTTTGCAAAGAATAACTTTGTAGAACCGCTAACGTTTTATCACGCATCTGTGCACCAGACACTCTTAATCCCGGTTTTTGACTTTTTTACGAGCTACTTAGCTTCCAACGCACCACCTTTTATTGCCGGTTTTAACAATTAATTGTGCATGCATCAAACAAAAATCAGTTTAACTAATGATTAATTAACCAATCACATCGTTCGATTTCATCAAATTGACTTTTGATGATGTCATCATTTAGATAAACTACAAATTAAAAATCATAATAATCATTATCCAAATATATTATTATATTAATATTTATATTAATTTGTATAAAAAGTCTCATTAATCTACACTTTTTTGTTTTCTATCAATATTTTACACTTTTTAGCCCTGAATATTTCATTTATATTTATTTTTAACCATCAACTTGAGAGAATTTTTTAAAATTTACAATCATTTAATTAAGTATAAAAAATTTAACATATGAAATATTTTCTACAAAAAATAATTTGAAAACCTAATGACTTATTAACAAATATTAGAAAAATCCTAATTGTTATCAAAGAATATAAAAACAATCCTAATTGTTATCATATTATCATAGAACAAGTGATTGAAAATAAACATATGCGTGTTATGAACGCGCATAATGATTAAATACATATACTTAAATGTCAAGTACAGGATCACAAATATGTTTATATTTTAATTCTTAATTATTTTTTCTAATAATATCACATTATGAGTACATCTGTTTCAAAATATTCTATAATGGAGAAATTATTATATATAGCATGTGCCTTGTGGAATGACTACGGCAAACAATTCCATCAATATGTCTAGGCTAATAATGACAGTGAGGAATCTATGATTATTATACTACAACTTGCAAAATATAACACTTAAAACCGTGTTTTTTTGAAATTGTAAACTTTTATGACTTAAATGTATGAAAATCTAATATTGTTAATATCGTAAATCCCGTGTCCAGTGTTGGACACGGGTCTAAAATCTAGTTTCTATCCAAAATAAATACTTTAATACGGAAATTATTATTTCTATCACTGGTGTTTTTATATAATCAAAAATTTTGCTTTAAATACTTGTATAGTTGTATTGCTATAATACATTAAGATAAAAAATAAAAAAACATTAATACTATCTCTGAGTTCAAATTTATCTTCAAAAAATAAAAAAATAAAAAAATACATGTATATAAACAATATACTCGTAATAATTAATCAGGATCAGGTGGTTTCTAAATTTTCAATTTATAAACTCTAGACTAGAAGAACAGAGCGATCGAGGCACTACGTACGTTATGGAATTCCGAAAGTTAGTATTTGTTGCATTCTTCGTTTTAAACCTAATGACCACTCAAGTGTTGGCTGAATGCACTTGTGAAAAAGAAGGAAACGATCAGGGAAAAAAGACTGAAGCTCTCAAGTACAAACTGATCGGCCTCGCATCGATCTTCTCTTCGGGAGCCATCGGTGTTTCTGTACCATTCATTGGTAACATCGTCCCGGCTCTTAACCCCAATAGGGATAGCTTCTTTGTTATCAAGTCATTGGCAGCTGGTGTCATACTAGCTACTGGTTTTGTTCATATACTTCCTGATGCACAAGAGAGCTTAACATCTCCGTGTTTGAAAGAACATCTTTGGGCAGACTTCCCTTTTACGGGGCTCGTTGCGATGGTGGCTGCGATTTTAACTCTCTTATTTGAGGCTTTTTCCGCGGCTCATCAGGTCAGTTTACAGCCAGCCGAAGTACCTACGGATGATAATAACCCTGAAGAAGTAATTATTAGTCATATTGAAGATATCGAAAACCCGCCTGCACATAGTAATCAAGTGACTGCTCATACTCATGCGACGCATGGACATACTCATACCTCTGCTGGTTTGTCACAAGTAAATCGATATCGAATAATTTCCAGGGTAATCAACAAACTTTTTTTTTTTTTTCTACTCATTGATAACTTTTGGTTTTGCTAGTCATTAACGTGCATAAATTAGGTGTACTATTACCATAAAGTTTAGGGATAGACTTTTAATATGAAAAATATAATTTTTTCAGGCATTGATAACTTCTTTTTTTTTTTCTACTCATTGATAACTTCTGATTTTGTCGTCATTAACGTGCATAAATTAGTTGTACTATTACCATAAAATTCAGGGACGTGTTTTTGTTATGAAAAATTTTTATGCAGTTTTTGATAAGAAACTTTTTTTTCCTTTTTGTTTTTTTCAGTTTAGTTAATCATTCAAAATTAAATATTGATAATTTTTTGGATACGTTACATTGGAATAATATGTCGTTGCCAATATTAATTGTTGCAGGTGTTGGAGCTGGGTATTATCGTACATTCGGTAATAATAGGATTGTCGTTGGGTGCTTCTGGAAACCCAAAAAGCATCAAAGGCCTTATTATTGCATTGAGTTTCCATCAATTCTTTGAAGGAATGGGTCTCGGAGGTTGCATCTTTCAGGTATGCATTAATTCGACTATATATTACCCGGCCAATTCTGATGTCCTTAATTTGTTATAATCCTTAAATGTTAAAATAACAAAAACTATAATGAAACATTCATCTGTAAACCTTAGTATGTATAATTATGCATATATCTAAACCTTTACCTTTTTTTTTTACTCATTGCAGGCGCAATTCACATCATTAACTGTTACGATGATGGGAGCATTTTTTAGCCTTACAACCCCAATCGGGCTTGCCATAGGCATAGCTGTAACCAACGCTTATAAAGAGAATAGTTCCACGACTCTAATCGTTGAGGGTATATTAAACGCTGCATCGGCAGGAATCTTGATCTACATGGCACTTGTTGATCTTCTTTCACCCACGTTCATGAACCCAAGGATGCAAAATAACAAAATGCTTTATTTGTGTTCAAGTGTTTCACTTTTGTTAGGGGCTGGTCTTATGTCGCTCCTTGCAATATGGGCTTGATCTTTTCTTTTGACGTATGGTGAAGATAAATCCTTTTAAATAATCCTTCTAAAAATCATGACACTTGTGGAATTAAAGAATAAGATTAAGCTATATATCATTTTTTTTATAATTATACTTAGTGGCTTGTGTTTATTTTCTTTTAATTGATTTAATTTGTCGATGCATTTTTTAAATTCATTGCTTGCTACTAAATAACTTCGAGTTACATATATGTGAATCAAGTGTGACATTATAATTTATCATATGAGTTGTTGTTTGATCAAATATGTAATTTCCTTTTTGTTGTGAATCACATGATCAATCGTTGATGCTACGATTCCCGACCTTTGTTGAAGATTGAACAAGTTTTAATCAATTATCAAACATCCAAACGAACCCTCATTATTGAAAATGCCGAACAAAGGCATCTTAACTCGACAATGATTCTCATGTTCAATTTGTCATATTTTCTTTTGAACTTTTTATAATTTTTTAGCTATTTTACATCTTAGTCTTGTTTTTTATTTACAATGCATGTTTCTCTTTTTAAACTCGATTTTTCTAAGTTCCAGTTCAGACAAAATCTTTTCTAAGTTGTTTTTTTGTTTTTCATAAACTTATTTTCGAATTTTCAATTTTGTAACTTTTTTTTCCCTCTTCGTTTTGTATTAACCAATCATCTCAACGTAAAAGATAGATAATAAGCCTCTATTTACGTAAAAAGGTGTTTCCATATTCTACCTAAATGGTAGAAAAGACCTTCCAATCGTACCTCTCTGTCTCCAGAGGTCAGGGTGTTTATCACTGATCCAACCATGCTACTTTTAATAATAATAATAATATACTGATACCTAAAAATTCCATTCTAAGCTATGTACCATAAATAATAATAGTATAATAATTACGTCTTTCAATCAATATTCGTATTATTAAGTTCGCATGTATATCTATTTTTTTTTATTATAGGATTTAGTTGAATACTTCCCCTTATAGCTCAATAGTTGAGCACCAACTTTTCATGCTGGAAGTTTTGAGTTCGAGACGAAGGGCATTTCAAAAGTATTTCACAAATAAAGTCCTACAGTGAAACAGGTTTAAGTCCTGCAGAGGGAGCAAGGTTTTACCCCAATTACAATTAGAGGTTCGTAAATATACTGATAGGTCGCAAAAATACATGCAAGTCTAAGCAGAGGTGACGGCGAACGATAGTAACAACGATAGTGGTGATAGCAATGGTCGGCTGCGGTGACGATGTAGTTATTAATGTAATTGTAATTGATGTAAAAAGGGTAGTGTAGTTATTATTTTAATATTTGAGGATACATATCGTAAATAATTTCATTAAGGGTATTATAGACAAATTAGATTGATATATTTAAATTAGTTAATAAAGTAAGAGATTAATCTGAGTGGACACGGGTTGAAAATATTTTGAGGGTATTTTGGATAGATGTGGTGTGTGGTTTGAGAAGGTATTGAAAGTTAGAGGTATTTTGGTTTTTCAAAGATAAAAAATTTAAAAGGAGGAGGAGTAGTTTGTTTTATAAAGAAGTAAAATTTGTTTTACTATATTTTTCTAAAATGTTATATTATATTTATAAGTCATTCAAATATATAATAGGTTTCTTTTTAACTAATTCCAATAGAAAAAAAATAGAAAATATTATTGAAACTACAAATATGTCATTGGTTTACAATTCACGGGTAGGAACTAAAATGTGTATCACCTTTTATATGCTTAGTGAGAAAAAAAAATGCTTGTCAATATGGTACTTGAAAACAAACATAATATCATCAATATGTATTTATACATTTATATTGTATCTTTTAAAATTTTATAACTTTGATAAATAGAGATTTTTTTACAATTCTTTGATGTAGTTTTCAATTAAAATTCGTAAAAAAATAAATAAATAAATACTTTGACCACCTATAAGAAAACTTTAATAAATAGATGGCCCAAACGAGAAAAATTTAAAATATGGATGACCTACATATGCATTATTTTTACTTTTTATTTATAGTTTGTTATATGTAATTTACTTACATATTATTTTCGATATAAATACAATTTCTGGTTCGTAATTAATTAATTCAAATATATCTTGGTTTTTAAGTTGATAAGTATATATTTAAGTTTTATAATTTTTGCAACGATCATAATGCCCCCACAATATATTAGATGTATATAGGTCATAAAAAAAACATTAATATTGGTTGAGAAATACATAATGCAATGTGATACTGTGATAATTTTTTTTCTTTGTTTTTTCTTTGTAAGATTGATATTGTGCTTGAAGTCATCATTTTTTTTTATATAATTTAGACAAGCCATCACTTTTTTTTTTCTTTTTTGATAATTTAATATAAATTTAGTACTTTAAATGTAAATACATTATAATATAGGGGTTATGTAGTTAATTCGTAAAGCTATTGTTTAATCTTTTTTTCAATTTACTTAGCTTGCTTTAAATTAAAAAGAAAAAATAATATTTTTCAAACTTTGAAAAATTTTCAGCAATTTAACAAAAGTTTATAAATTTTATAATGTAATAAGTAATAACTATAGTTATCTTGCATACTACGCGAGAAAATAATATAGTTTGTATAATAAAACTTACACATACAAATCAAGGAAGTATAAGCGATATGACTCTCGGTCTCTTTTCTAGATTTACAACATACTAGCTATTTGTATTATCTTATCTATAATACCTTATAAAGCAAACTGGATTCCTCCCTTAACTTAATTAAGAACCTAATAAGACAAAAATGCCATTAAATAATCTTCCTTGCTAAGCACCCTCTCACGTGATATACCAACTATGTCTTTCAACCATTTTCGTCTCTAGCAAAGTAAAACCCTATCAACGCCACCACCAGATTGTCTTCCCCACCACCGCCGCATTGCGCGGGTACCATGCTCATTTTAATATATACTAAAAGGCAATTGATCTAACTTCAATTAACCAATCACAACTCTCAATTTTTTAAAATTAAGTTATTAAACATGTAACTAATCTTTATATATACTAAAAGACAACTGACCTAATAGCTTATTAACCAATCATAGCTTTCGATTTTATCAAATTAAAAATTGATGATGACATTATTAATTTAATTATAAATTAAAAATCACAATAATCATTATCCAAATATATTATATTTACATTAATGTTTGTAGAAAAATCTCACTAATTTACACTTTTTTATTTTCCATCAATAATTTATACTTTTTACCCTCACTAAATACTTAATTATAATTATTTTAATATACACTTTTTTGTTTTTAATTTTAAATTTACACTTTTTAACCATTAATTTCAATATAATAATAAATAATAATTGATATATATTCAATAGAATTGAATAATAGCAAATATACACTCAATAAGATGATAACTATTATATATTTTAATTATATGTTCTATCATATAAATATAAAACTAATTAATCCACTTCCATTATTAGCTTTTATGAGCTATTGTATTATTATCTTTTTTTAAGTATTAGTGGATGAATATGTAATCCACTTCTATTAATATATTATTCATAATAACATGTATTTATCTTAAAAGTTGACTGTAAATCTTTTATTAACAGGGCAAAAAAAATTACTGCTCAATTCATTATTTGTTAATTCCGAACTATGAAAATCTACTTGAAAAATGAGCGTTCCGATTATCTTTATTTTTAATTACGTTTTTAACATATTTCATGATTATTTTTTTGGCTATTTTTTTTTTTTGAGTTAATAACACTTTTTAGCTTGCATATAGTTACACTTCATAATAATCTAATCTTTATAACAATGTAAATCCGTGTATTTAACACGGGTCTAAAATCTAGTATATACTAAAAGGCAACTTATCTAACTTCAATTAACCAATCACTACTCTCAATTTTTCAAAATTAAGTTATTAAACATGTAACTAAATTATATTACTGAAAAAAATAACATTAAAAAACAAATAAATAAATAAATAAATAAAAAGATTAAGTCAACTAAGATGACCAACTTGTGAATTTGGATAAAACTATATGGCATTAACTTGGATTATATAATTTACATTAACATATACGATATTAATAAGGAGTACCACGAATTTGTATAATTCTAATCGAACACAACCAAAAAATATTTATATTAAATAAAAACGCACAATCGTTTACAAAGACACAACCAGGTACAAACTTCTCAATATCTTTCTAATTCTAATAAAATATTTATAGTATTGTTGTTATTTATTACTAGATATAGTGTCGTGATAAATACATGAAGTTAAGATATTTTAAATAAAAGCTTACGTTATTTACATTTGACTTACCCGTTTTTTTGAAGTATTTATTTTTTACATTTGATATTCTAGGTCTCCTTAGGTTAGGTTGCATACTTATTCGTATTTATTTAGGCTTTTTAGACAACTGATTTAATCTTAATTGACTAATCACAACCTTCAATTTCTTAAAATTAATTAAATCAACACATGTCTAATTTAATTTACACTTTTAATTTTCCATCACCAATTTACATTGTAACCTAATTTAAAAATAATTATTACGTTATTGTAAAATGTCTATTTAATAAGAAAATATAACTAAAAGTTAACGAAGTTACAACATTTAAATGAATACGAATTAATATTTATATCAATGTTTTATTTCAAATTATTAATTGTGGTCAAACTAATTGTAATATTATTGTTATTAGTAATTGTAATCTGACTATAATTATGATAATCATTGTTATTACTAATTGGAATCAAACTATATTTAGGATACAAATTCTTCTTATATAAACTCAACCCTACAAATGAAATCATAACATACGAAATCATTAAAAACTCACAAACGAGCTGTTACTTTTACCGTTCTTAACAAATAACAGCCATGACTCACGAAAATAAAATTATTTGTTATAAGACATCAATGAAAACTTAGTCAATTGTGTAATCAAAGTTAAGATATTATTTCATTGCAAGTGTTTGTATAAAATAAACTTTGTTACACCATCCAACCTTGATTTAACATGCATTATATACATTTGAATATCTCAATTATTTTTAAGTATTTACATTTAGTATATATATATAAATATTTTTTTTGTTTCATATAGTAAATCTTATATTGATAATGTTGTAAAACTCGTGTATTTGGCACGGATCTCAAATCAAGTTTTAAGACTAATAGGATATCCTTTCAATTAAGCGGGATAAACATATATATATAATATATATATATATATATAGAGAGAGTTTCCTTATTTTGAGAACCATTTTTTTTTGTAAGAACTATGAGAACTCTTAAATAATATATTTGTTCACATGTTTTTTTTGTTCATTCACAAATGAAATGATATAAAAATGTATGTTGTAAAAGAAAATTTTTTAAAAAACCTTCAAAGTAGCCTTTTGTGAGCTTGTGAATGAATTTGTTCACGTGTGACAAACGGCTATATATAAGGTTTTGAAAAAAACTTCCTTCTGCAAGATATATTTTTACAGCGTTTTACATGTGAATGAACAAAAAAAAACATGTGATCCAATATAAAATTTAGGAAATCTCAAGGTTCTTAAAAAAATAGGTTCTTATTATTATTATATATATATATATATATATTGAAAAATTATATTGAGAACTCTTTAAAAGGTAAGAACCTTTAAGAATTCTTTTCTATTAATATAGTTAAGGGTATTATTGTAATCTTGTAAATGATAATTTAATTAATTAGTTTTCAAAGAATCCTTTTTTTTGTGCTAGCGGTTACAAAACTAATCAAATACATATTTTATTATTCTTTGTACTCCATATACACGTAGTTGAATATACACAGGCATCTTGTTTCATTTTTCCATCCATGTATCAATATCAATGCACCATAAAATCAATAAATTGAAATAGAAGTTTAAGCGGTTGGGCAGATGAATGATGGTGGGATTTTATATTTCTATTCATCAAATTCATGTTTTTATTTTATATTTTTTGTGAATTGCAATTATATATAAATTCATGTTTTTTCTATAAGCATATATGCAATCATATGAGGATGTCTTTTTACTTATCATATGTATGCAAATATGTACTATGATCATATGTATATAATATTTTATAAATGAATATTTCACGCAATCGATTGATGATCATATATATATGTATGAACAATCATATAATCATATGTATACACAGAGCCAGCTCAAGTGTTCAATGGGGTCAAGCAACAGCTTTGGGCCCCAAAAACACAAGGCCCCAACTTTTGTGATATTTGGACTTCTATATAAAAATATAAATAGAAAAATAAGCGGCTTTGTAAAAAAAATAGGGCATGAAAACTAAAAAGTCTCAAGAGTCCAGCCAACCCTCACGCAGTCACACGCCTCACATTCTTCAATCTTTGAAAATTGTAAAGCCACTGCCACCAATTGAAAAACCAAGGTATGAAATATACTAATTGGACTTGTTGGGGGCTTGGCCGGGGCTGATTGAACGTTCCTCTCATCTATCACTAATGTTCATTTATGTTATCTTCCAAGCTTATTCATAGATCCTGATGTGGTAACTAATGCTTTTGTGAGCATGGAGCCTTCTTTATCAATGTTCAACTTGCATTGTTCTCCTATTTTATACTAGTATTGATCAACAGAAGGCAGCAACTAGCAGACCATATGACCAGCAAACCAGTACTGGTCCTATACACGTTTTTTCCCCTTTGTTTACTTTACTTTATATGTTGATAAACTAGGCCCCGAAAATCAATCTTGTTTAAGGCCACCAAAAAGTTAAAGCCGACTCTGTGTATACAAGTATGCATATATGTGCAAGAACATTACAATGATCATATGTATATAAGTTGATGATCACATGTGCATAAACAAATATAATCATATGATCATATGTATACAAGTATGCAAATATGTATACAATTATATAATTAGTTGATCATATGTGCATGACCAATTATATGACCATATGTATTCAATTAATTTGTAAATGGTGTTTCATGAGATTAGTTGACGTTTAATATATAAAATTATAGAATATACAATATAAAAGTATATATACGGATCCATCTAAAATATATATTTGATCACGTTATGTTTAAATATATAATTAATGGAATTGATTAAGTAATTCATCAAATAAATAATTTTAATCTAAATGATAAGTTGCAACCAAACACGATAATCAAGGATATTTGAAGTGACAGTATAATCCATTCAAAAAACAAATAAAAAGCTGGGAGAATTGTTTGGAGTATTTTAATTAAGATTGATATACCAATCTTACCCTTACAAAGCATAAATCGTGAGTTTTTTTCCCAGCTTATTTACAAATATGCCTATCATGATTATAAACTATTGATCACTCTCATCTAGGTTAAAATTGATTTAAAAAGTTCTTAATGCTTCTTCTTTTTTTAAAGGTTCTTATATATATATATATAGGGTAAAGTTATTTTAAGAACCTTTTTTTGTGAGAACCTTTGAGAACTTTTCAAATCAAACCCAACCGATGATTGTTTTTTACATGAAAATTGTTTTTTGACTTTTTTCCTGAATAACTTATGTATAATTTTGAAATTTATAATTGTGTGGAGGCATGGATTATCATCCGTTATACAATTATGTGGAAATTTGGATTCTTGATCACATGTGCACGAATATTGCTATGATCACATGTATGCAAGTCAATCACATGTAATCATAGCACTATTCGTGCATATGTGATCAATAATCCAAATATCCACATAATTGTATACCGGATGATAATCTATGCCTCCACACAATTATAAATTGCAAAATTACACATAAGTTATTCAAAAAATAATCAAAAAACAAGTTTCATGTAAAGAATAATCATCGGTTGGGCTTGATTTGAAAAGTTCTCAAAGGTTCTCGCAAAAAAAAAGGTTCTCAAAATAACTTTTCACTATATATATATATATATATATATAGGGGTGGGTTATTTATAGTACAAGCATTTAAAAAACTACAAAAAGTACATGTCTAAGTTAACTTACACATGCTTGTTCCTTCCATCTCCGACCACCACCACCACCACCATGATCATCTCCGACCACCACCAAGATTCTCCGGCAACGGCGACCATCTCCGGCGAGAATCAGGTTCATTTTCGGGTGGATACGGTACGGGCCAGAGGCCCTCATCCGTTCTAAGCTGACCGTCAAGGGACGCATATGGGAATCGTATGGATTTGATGGGCGGCGATCCAAGAGATGGTGACGGTTTGCTACGGTACGGGCGAAGCCCTTGATGCCGGCGCCGTGGTTGGGGTGGTCGGAGATGATGGTGGGTGGTGGTGATTGTCTCGCGAAGGAGAAAACCTAAAAATTTTAGACCCTAAAATGCTAAAAAAAAAGTTGTACTTACACATGTGTAAGTTAGTTACACATGTGTAACTCTCGCCGGAGATGGTTGCCGTCGCCGGAGGATCATGGTGGTGGTCGGAGATGATCATGGTGGTGGTGGTCGGAGATGGAAGGAAGAAGGAAGAAAAAAGAGGAAATACCTTGTACTTTTTTAAACCCTTGTACTAAAAATAACTTTCCTATATATATATATAACTTTGTAATTGTTAAAAGTATTTGAGTGTTTTTGGGCTTATATTCCGTACAGCTATATTGGTTGCCGCACAGGAGGGATTTTTTATCATATATAAATTTTATCATATATAAATTAAAATTGATTTTTGGTAAAACCTGCAATTTACTGCAAATTTCATAATTCTTTTTCTAAATGGTATATTTTGTTTTTTCCTACAGTGATCACCGAAGATGAGAGAATAAGTAAAAGAAAATACAATGTTATAAAAACTCAATCTTAAATTTCTCCTTAATAAAGCAAGGTTCTTAATACTAATGCTTCTAAAAATATGTCAGGTGACAGCATAGCTCTTTCTTAGTTTCTTTAGCTTAACCAAAATAAAATACAAAAAAAATAGTGGAAAAAAAGTGTCATTCAAAAAAAAAACGTGAAAAACTAATTATGTTTTAAATACCATTATCAACATCAACGGTGTATGTGGTTGGATCTATCAAGTTTCAATTTTTATTATGTTTCAATTTAGACAATCTCTCACAAATCCTCAATCTAGAAAAATAGGGTTAACAATAAAAGGGGTGTATCAAGTTAATTTCCTCCATTGAAGATTCAAATCGACGATGTGTTCCAAACTGAAAGTAAATATGTGTCTACAATAACATCATCTTCATCAATTTTACTCAGCCATTTCCTAGGATTCTTATCTAGGCCAGTGGATGTTGAAGGGGTGGTTTTTATATCATTGACGGAATTGTGTTCTACTCTTTTAGATTGTCAGTTTAAGATTTAAATGGCAATTTTCTGATCCATTACAGGTATTCTCAATTAAGGGCTTTTTTATCTTTTCACTTTAGGTTTCTTTTTTTATTTTCCAATTTTTGGGTTCTTACTTAACTTTAAAAATTGTAACATCATAATTGTCTCATATGATTGAATTATACTATTATCTTTGCCTCATATGGAAATCACTTTTTCTTTGAAATATATTGTGAATGTGAGATTTTTTTATTTTTGGTAAATGGTTAGATTGTAAGCTTCTTTGTTACACCCTATATATGACAAAAGTGAATATAAGTTTATCCGACAATTCGACATCTAAATTGTCTCATATATTCTGATAGACTGATACTAAAATCTATTGTAAGCCTAATTGAATTAGCTCAAATGAGTAGTTGAGAAAATATACCTGGTCCGGAGCAAATCACAATCATACTAAATTGATGGTGACGCAAATGTTTTCGACAAAAAAGAAAAATTTAAACTGTACCACTTACTAATATTTATGTTGTTCAGAAGACATGTTGTTTTCTTTATTAATATATTGTACATGAATGTAGTGATATTGATATTGATTTTTGTTACATTTTCGTAAACAGAGTACCTTTTTAGTACAAACAGTATCAATTTATAGGTTACTTTGAAATTAGTTTAAAATGTATATTACTGGGCGTGTTTAACTACAATATGTCAAAGTTTGTTGAATAAGTGGTTACTTGTGGATTTGAGAGTTGTCATCAGGTTATAGCTTTAGTTATCGTTCTATTATTTTGATTTATTTTTAGCTATTGGTACATAAATTTGTTAGATACTGGGAGCAAAGTGTTACTTAATAGTGAATTATTTTTCAAAATGTTGTTGATTCTGATTTTAAATTAGCAGATGTTAATCGTTTGGATGTCAGCTCTAAAACTCTTGCTAAAGTTGAAGTTGACTTGCAACTTTAAGAGAATCGGAACAGGTTTGGATATCAGCTCTGATTTTAAAAACACTATATCTGTATATCTCAAGGTTTGTTTTTCCTTCTATTTATGGTTGCGTGGCAAACCGGATGGATTGAATAATAGTTCAGAACAAGTTTGGCTCAAAATGGATGAGTCTAAAGTGCTGGTTAAAATGGGCTTGGCTGACCTACATATGATCCATTTTTTGAGATTTACAAATAAACAAAGTCCTGAATATGATTTTGTAAACTACCTTATTACAAAGATAATCCGAACTTTTATGTTAAGTTAATTTAATAAATTTAAAGTAAGGTATTTTACAAGTACACATGCCTTTAATTTTAAGATGCATACGACTGGTTTAATAAGAAATCAATTATTATTGTTGTTGTTGTTGGAATGAGATGTATCTATCATGTTACTACTTATTTACCCTTTTTAAGGTTCCTGTATTTAAGTATATTTGGAAGTCTAGATGCAGTTTGAAGTGTTTAGCTATTATGTGCCGTTTTATAAATTTAATGGAAAACATACTGAGTTTCAAGATAAACGAATGTTGCTTAATTTGAGCACTATCTTTTATTTAGTAAATAAGCTCAAGTAAACGATGTGTTATTTACTTCTTTTTTTGGTGCTATTTTCAGATTGATTTGGTTGAAAACTCGAGAAACAAGAAGGTAAAGATGATTGTGGAAATGGAAATACAACATTCGGATAACAAATTTCATAACATAATATGTAGAGTTGAAGCACGAAGGGAGGGTTCATAAAGAGGTTTTGTGTTGCCGGATTTAAGCATGGTATTAAACAAAGATGATTTAATGATGATGAGATAAGATTGAATATATAGAAGATTTTTTAGGTTTCTTAGACCTTCTTTTTATATATTATATATTTACGTTACTTGACGGCAAGGATAAGGAATTCCAATGGTGGAGAAGGTTTATTAGAGAAATGCAACACTAAACAGCCAGAGCTTTTATGACCCATATTTGTGATAATATTATTTGCAAGAGAACCTTTTGTCATATGAGAAGAAAAAATCCACTGATTTTTTAAATTTCTTCAGAATGGTCCAATGCAACTTTAGCAATCTATCAATGTCAATTGTGGTGACTATTAAGAAACCTTATACAAACTATAAGTTATCTTAAGTATGCTTCTTTTTATTATAACTCTAACTCTATTAGTTGCTTCATATCCTCGTGTGAAATTCCCGTATATCAAAAACACATATGACATAGTTAATACTTTAATATATGTATTTGCAAAACTTTTTGGAAAATACCTGGGTTAGAATGAACTGTCATTGACTATTGAGCTTAATACAAAGATAGAATTTATTACATGCCAAACTTTTAATATTAAACCTTATACTTAAATGAGTTTCTAATTTTACACATAAATAGGATGTTTTGTTCACTGTTTAGGACCAGTGAAACAACCCGTACTCCCTCAAGTTCATGTTTAAAGAAAGTTGTTAAACATGATGATGTAACTGATGTTCATAAAATGAAAATCCTAAAGCTACAAAACTTTTAGCTAACTTTTCATAAACACAGCTTCTATGTTTCATGAGTAGTCATTTGAAGTGAAGCTCCCATTTCAGGTTTCATGTTTTTTTTTAAGAAAATCTTTTAACTTTTACATTGTTTCATACGTTATATTTTTTTGTCTACAATTTACTTTTTATTGTTTTCATGGATCTTTGAGTCACACACAAAACTATTTATTCGTCATTATAGGTGATTTAAATAAATGTTGTGGTTGATTTACTAAATACACTTACAAGTATTCAAATATATAAAAATTTTATATATATTTTGCTACTCATACCTGGGTATCACCCGAGTTGATTAGCTAGTTTTACTATATAATAATGAGTAATATAAATATAAATATAAATATTTAGATAAAAACTTGAGATATATATAACTGATTTACAATGTTTTATATGTTTAGAGATTTTAATAGCTTATGTATTTTATACATTATATATATACTAAAAACCTATAAATGTACAAATACTTTATGCGTAAAATGTACAAGCCTTTAAAGCACATACCATTTTAACCATATTTCGTTTTAGCCCCCTAAAATGTAACCAAATTTCGTTTTAACCCCAAAATTTTAGTTTTTTAAACTTTTTTTCCTAAAAACCTATGTAAATGTATAAGTACTTTATGCGTGAAATGTACAAGCCTTTAAAACACATAATAATTTTAACCAAATTTCGTTTTAACCCCCTAAAATTTAACCAAATTTTTTTTTAACCCCTAAAATTTCAATTTTATTAACTTATTTACCTCACATCAAAGTTTTCGCTTTCATTTTCGACTTTTTGTGACACTAAACTATTAGGTTCTCATGTTTTCATCAAACAACTTTCACATAGTTACGGGTTTACTTTTAAACATTTGGTTTTTGATTATTTTCATTTAAGTACTTTATGCGTGGAATGTACAAACTTTAACGTTATGCGTAGAATGCACAAGTTCTTATAGCACATAATAATTTTTACCATTTTTCATTTTAACCTCCTAAACTTTCTATCTTTTAACTTTTTCCCTATGTGAAAGTTTTCGTTTTTATTTTCTTGACACTGAATTTTTGGGCTGTCATGTTTTCATCAAATAACTTTCAGATGGTTACGATTTTACTTTTTAAATATTTGGTTTTAACTATTGTCATCCATTTTTTTACATATAACATTTTTAAATTTGCCCCACATCAAAGTTTTCATTTTTATTTTCTTGACACTAAATGCTTGGATTCTCATTTATAATATATTAAAAAGCTATATGAATGTACAAGTATATTATGCGTGGAATGTACAACTGTACAAGTTTTCTATCTTTTAACTTTTGCCCCACATTAAAGTTTTCGATTTTATTTTCTTGACACTAAATTTTTGGGTTTTCATCAAATAACTTTTACCTGGTTACGATTTTACTTTTAAACATTTGGTTTTGACTATTTTTATTCGTCTTTTTATATACATAGCGTTTTTAAATTTGTCTCATATCAAAGTTTTCATTTTTATTTTCTTGACACTGAATTTTTGGATTCTCATGTTTTCATTAAATAATTTACTTGGTTACGATTTTACTTTTTTCATATAGAAAGCATATCCCGCGGCAACGCACGAGTACTATAACTAGTTACTATTAAGAATTAAAACATAATAAACTCAAAGTTATTAACTAAATTTAGATCTGTGTCAAATACCACGATGTTTTAGAAACATATTCAAAAACTCAAAAAGCTTAATAAGTTCAAATGTAAGTAAAATAAAAGGAAATAGAAAATGTAATACTTTAACATTGAAATCATATTATCTCATTTTTTTGTCACATTTTCACCGAATTTCTTTTTCTAAGTAGAAAAATTGCAACGTATAATTATCCGTGTTTAAAAATTGGATGATGTATGGCAGAATCATCTGCTATTGTGTTAGATTCAAAATCATGTTTTTGTATATTCCAGGCTTCCAGCACATTCTTGTAAAACCTATTGCTAAATTAAAAGAAATCTCTATCAAGTGCTAACACCTTCCATTTTTCACTTTATTTAATGCTCTTTACTTTTGAAAAATTGTTACAAGTTTCCCTCCATATTTATATATTCCCTTCTTCATCTAGTCTAAAACTCAATCCTTTACTTATATTCCACGACTTTTCATTCACACATTCATTTCTTTATATTCTCCCAAACAAATATATATAACAGGAAGACGCTAAAGCGTGTTTTCAATCTGATCAGGTATGTTTTTAAGCGTTTTTCGATTTTTTCAGAAAGACAGTTATAGAAACACGATATATTTTAAAAATTTTTGTTTAGTTGATACATTTGAGGAGAAAGAGATGATGTCGTGTGTAGTAGACGCAGAGTATTTGAAGGAGATAGAAAAGGCTCGTCGAGATCTTCGAGCTCTCATCTCCAACAAACATTGTGCTCCTATCATGCTTCGCTTAGCGTAATTACTAGTTATCTTTTCTTTATCTTTCGTTAATCTGTTTACTAGTGTCTGCTTCCCAGTTTAAATGTCCTGTTTGACTTTTTGAAGTCTTTTTTTCCTAAATTTGAGTTCAAATATTTTGAATCTGTGATATGATACTTGATGAAATTTATACGAGAGAAAATACACGTAGACCCCAATTTGTTCATATATGTTGGATCGAGTATTATGTAATACAAGCATAGATATTTAAGGTCAAAGTTGTCAAAGAAAGACTCAAAAAAGTCAAAACATGAGATTTAAATTAGGGATTCATACTTTGTTGCCTCAGATGGCACGATGCAGGGACTTATGATGCAAAGACAAAGACTGGAGGCCCAAATGGATCTATTAGGAATGAGGAAGAGTACAAGCACGCAGCAAATAATGGTTTGAAAATAGCAATTGATCTATGCGGTGAGTAGCAACCATGGTCTCATGTCGTAAATAAAAACGGACCATTGTTAAAAGTGGGACTATCTTAAGTGTTAACACATCAACTTTAATCAGAAATCTTGGTGTCATAACGTTACTTTTACCCATTGGACCCTGCCAGAAATCTTGGTGTTCAAAAAATAAATAAATAAATAAATAAGAGAATCAGAAATAAGATATGCAATGCACCCATCTCTATTCAGTGGTATCTTATTTACCTTGTATAAAGTGTGTTGTTCCTAATACAGCTTTTTTCATTTAATCATTTTCAATAACAGAAGAAGTGAAGGCCAAACATCCAAGAATTACATATGCTGATCTCTATCAGGTGACAACTGGTTCTAAATTCTAACACCGACTCTGGTCTCTTTCAAACATCTTGAGCCTTTTTAAGTTAGCCAGACTTATAAAGAATTCAAATGTTTATGCCTTCAATTTGTTGGTGACCTTTTTTGGACTTTTGGCACTTGAATATGACTGTAACTATAGGGATCTCTCGAACTTCCATCAGAACCGGAAATCATGGGTTGTCTTAACTTACTGCCACTTTTATCATGACTGCGTTTTATATTTCTTAGGAATAAATATGATAATTCTGCTAACAATAATTCCTATCATGATATATTCAGCTTGCTGGAGTTGTTGCAGTTGAGGTGACAGGAGGCCCTACTATTGATTTTGTACCTGGAAGGATGGTAAATAGAAACTTTTGAAAACCAACTTTCTTTAGGTTTCTCTACTATGAACTTATCCTACCAATTTATTTGTCTTCCAGGATTCAAATGTGTCGCCTAATGAAGGACGTCTTCCTGATGCCAAGCAAGGTCAGTCAGTGATAAAATCGATTTTCTTGGATCAGTTATACCTTACGTCCTTCTAACATGCTAGATGCTGCGGACTTGTTAGTAAGATCTGAAAAAATGTCTATAGAAAGTTCACAAATGACATCATAAAGTTACTCATATTTATAAGAACCATTCACAAAATTAGATCATTAATTGTCAGAGTAATCCCCAAATGTGCATTCGACCCCATAACTAGTATCTCATTAAGTACGCCTCTAATAAAACATTAATTGTGTTTTGGATAATTAACTGTATGTCAAAATTCTGAATTTTACTTTTCTGCAGGTCCATCACATCTCAGGGATGTCTTCTATCGGATGGGCTTATCTGACAAGGATATAGTGGCGCTTTCTGGTGGTCACACTTTGGTTAGTTTTCCTAAAGTTCTTCATCAAGATTGACACAGTTTCATATATGATGGAGGTTTATGAAGTAATAAAACTTATTCAATCTTGACTGCAGGGGAAGGCACATCCAGAGAGGTCTGGATTCGATGAAAAACCTTGGACCAGAGAGCCTTTAAAGTTTGACAACTCTTATTTTGTGTAAGATCTTTGATACATATTAGAAAATGTTTAGAATTATAATTAGTATATAAATTAGTTGACAAATCTTTGAAATGAACTAGGGAACTTCTAAAAGGAGATACATATGGACTATTGAAACTTCCAACTGACAAAGCTTTAGTAGAGGACCCAAAGTTTCGCAGCTATGTTGAACTTTATGCAAAGGTAAAAATTTATGAATTTGATTTGGAACTTCAAACAAAATTGATTTTTGCTCTTTTGTGAACATTTTAAGCTTTCTTATTGTGGACAGGATGAAGAGGCTTTCTTTAAAGACTATGCTGAATCACACAAGAAACTTTCAGAGTTGGGCTTTAACCCTCCATGTTCTTTGAAAATAAAGAAGGCTTCATTATTGGCACAAAGTGCTGTTGGCGTCGCTGTTGCTGCTACTGTGGCCATTCTCGGTTACTTATACGAGAGTAAATGCAAATAGATAAATAATTATAAAATAATAATAATAATAATAATAATAATAATAAGGCAACTGATGATGTATGGCAGGAAAGATGATTTGGGAAACACAAACACTTCTGATGATTTGCAATCATAAATAGAAAGTGATACATTGGCATTGCTTATACTATATTATTCTTTATTTAGACTATTGCCTACATATTGTAAAGGCAAATATGAATAAGTTTAGCTCCTGTTGGGTGCAAAAATGCACTCGAAAACATCAGAACTACATCAATCAAACCCCTTCTACTGCAACCGCCACGACACCAGGGAGAACAAGTTTATCTCCTTCCTAATTGATAAAATTAACTTGACTGAATTAATGAATTAAAAGAACTAAAAAGTCAGTAATTTTGGAGTTCCTCAAGCTCTTGGACTAACAGATGATGTGATGTCTTGAAAAACCTTGAGCCTCTTTTCGATCTTCCTCTCTGCAAATTTTCCTCCATCAATCTTCTGAACCAACTTCATCTTCTCTGGTTCAGTGCTAGAACCCAAAACTGCAGCAATGATAGCGTCTTCAAAATCCTTGCTATCAGGCAAAAACTTACTCCAATCACCATCTTTCTCGGGTGAACTGGACTTCCTGCGTGTCTTATTTCCACCTTCCTCGGCCGCCTTACCCTCATCTACGGCTAAAGCATCTGCATTTACAGACCGTGATCTCTTAAGTCCCTCCGCAACGTTTTCACTACCACCTGAACCTTTCACTACATTAGCAGCCACATAAAAAGGCTTAGCGTCGATATTAAGTGAGTTCCCAATTGGACCCATCACAGGTTTCATTGCTACAACATTCGAGTTCACATTCTCATCAGCATAACCATCTTGGGCCTTGGTCAGGTTTGCAGGCGGTAAAGACACATGTTCTTTACAAGGCTGTGGCTGCCAAAGAGCAGAAGAACCCAAAAACGCGTCAAAAAGTTTCCTTTGTTCAACCCTATCACCACTACTTATCATCATCTCAGATTCAAGATCCTTTAACATTTGTTGTGCTCTCTCATACGCCTTTAGATGCGAGTCGACCCCTCGTGGGCCGTCTATGACAGCCGGTTTGACTAGCCTAAGAGTGTCCTTAGCCTCACCAAGCCTCCCTTGTTTCATCAAACAAATACCCAAATTGCACATTTTATTATTATCTGGTGCTATCACTAAAGCCCTCCTGTATGCATCTTCTGCTTCAATGTAGTTGTTTTGTTGCATAAGTGCCCACCCCAAATTACCCTACAAAATATATAAAAATCACAACTTTTTAGTAACAAATTTTAATCCAATTTTGAAATTACCATAAATAATATATAAATCACAGACTTTTAGTAACAAATTTTAATCCAAATCGAGTAATTACCATATAAAAATCCAAATCATAAAATTACCCTAAAAAAATATAAAAATCACAACTTTTTAGTAACACATTATAATCCATATCATGAAATTACCCTAAAAAAAGTGACAACTTTCTAGTAACCCATTTCAATCCAAATCGTGAATTCGATGAACCACGAGTCAAAAATCGTTCTTACCAGTAGTCGAGTTGCTTCCTGTTCAACTGAAACTTGAAACTTTTTCCCTTGAGATCTTGCGGTTTTTGTTCGTTTTCCATTAAAAGCCATCCCTTGTTGAATCAAAAACAATTTGTGCCTCAACAGCCCAATCTGATCATCCAATCTTCCACATCTCTACAAAAATACAATCAAATTTAATTATTTACACAATAAAATTCACACATTACATACTAAAAAAAAGGAGAAAAAAAAAAGTTGTATTTTCAAAATCTAACCTTGTAGAGATCCAAAAGAATATTATCAAGAGACTCTTGGGCCTGATCCGAACATCGTCTTCTTAAAGACTTGATCGCTTCTATGGCTTCTTCGGCCCGATTTTGTTGTTTCATAACAATAGCCATATCTTTCAAAGCACTATCAACTCGATCCCCTGCGTTAATCGCCGCCCAAAACAACGGTATCGCCTTCTCTGGATCCTTCTCTACCAACTATACAAAAAACCCACAAAAATTCAATCCCAAATCATCAAAAAAAAAAAAAAAAAAAGATTTTGTTAAAAGGCCAAAGATTTTATTTTCGATTAAAAAAAAATGAACTTTTTAATTGAAGAAAAATGTTACCTGAACATTCTTGGCTCTGACATAAGGAGAATCACCAACTGGAACTTTATGGGTCACATGAAAAGATTCGGCCCGATTGATATTAGAATTAAACGATTCAGACCGGGCCGCGTTTAGATTAAACGACTCAGATCGAGTCCTCAAAACCCCAGTACCCAGTGGTTTAGCCGGAGACGATGGTGCAGATTTTGTGGGTCTAAACCCTGGAGGAGCATTCCACATATCTTGCATCATTTTCTTGATTAATAAGTGTTTTCAATTTAAAAGATAAGAAATATATATTATATGTATATATATAATCTTCAGAACAAACAGAGCGATAAAAATGGCAGAGAAAGAGAGATTTTGGGGATATTGAAGAAGAGAGTGGGGGTAAATGGTGGTGGATTTTAGTGGGTTTTTGAATTATAGAACCGTTGTGGTGTTACCGTTAAGTCACTAGCCGTTGGATGTTTGATTTGGAACTTGACGATTTGGATCCCTGATTTTTCGTCTAACTCCATGTTTTGCCCTTTTTGGGTTGTTATTTTAAGAAATAGTCCTTACCAAATACCATCTTTTGATACTCTTGATAACTGTATAATTGTAATTTTGTGTTATTATGCGAGTAGTGGTTACAATGTGATGCTTAAAAAGAAAAGCAAAAGTAAGCTACTTGTTAGTTTACATTATTCTTTTCTCAAAAAAGAAATTTCACTTCTACAAATAAGATGTATTACCAATTTATACCTTAAGTTGTCTGTTTTGGTTTGCCGTTGAAATTTTCAAAGTGAAGACGACTGTATTGAATAACTTCCACTGCTTGAGAAAGAAAAAATAAATATCGGGAATATATTTTTTAACATACTTTTGAGTAAGTATATATATATTCTTCAAGAATAATAGAACTGGTTATATGATGTGTCATGTTTTTATATTGGAAATTTGACCGTTACTATTCATGACTATTTTGAAATATGACCGTTTAAATATTAGTCTACTCATGATTGACGAATTATACCGTTATTTAATAATTATGTGTATTTAAACGTGACTGTAAACAAAAATGACAAACTTGTAAACAAAAGATTCACAATTGATTCATATGTATTAATTAAGGAAATACACATAACAATGTTTTATTGATTACTTTCTTTTTTGAAAAGTGTATTTTGTTAGAAATTTAAGCAGATTTTTCTATTTTAAATACCTAATGGTGAAAAAACCTCTAATAATCAGCCTTAAGACACGACAATATTTATCTAACATTATGACATAAATTCAAGATTATTTAAGTGAGTATTAGTTCTTCAAAGATTAATGAAATTAATTATATAATGAGTGATGTTTTAATATTGGAAATTTGTCTGCTAAAGTCTTATAAGAAGTGTGAATTATCTTTGAAATATCGAGAGGTCTCTCATAAATTATTTTAACTGCTTTACGCTAGAAAATCCTCTCGTAGAATAGATACTTAATTTAAACTCTTCAATGAAAAACCTATTTTAACCAGAAATATAGAAAATTAAATAAATAAATCATCCAAACTAATGGAAATCAAGTAATCTAGTCACCTCAAATTTGATTGTTAACTAATTACGATTATTTTGAGATATAACCATTGACCTATAATAAGTGTACTCAAAATTTGATGGTTAGGGAACATGAAGTAGAGCAACAAAGGTGCAAATCTATGGCCTCATACCGCTGCCAAGATGAAGATAGAGCGTTGTGCGTTTCTTTTTCTTTTTTTGAGAAATGCTAGGCTGACAAACAAATTACAAAAAAAATTGTACAAACAAATCTTCAACCAATCAAATCAAGTTATAAATTCTCTCTCTTTTTTCTCTTTCTTTGTTAATTGGTTCACACCACATGCCACGTGTGTTTATAATCATTTGTTTGTAGATCTAGCATTCCTCTTTTTTTTTTAGTATAGTTATTTACAAAACAAACCCTATAATATTATATGCATACATATTTAGTTAGTTCTTTTTATATGTTAGAATATAATTATGAATAAAGTAAGTTTGGTTTTTAAAATATACTTATTTTAAATATTTAATTTAATTTAATTAATAAGTTTAGTGTAATAGTATGTTTTAATTAAAAAAAAGTTGTTTAGTTTAATTTAAAAAGAATAAATATAAAATAAAAATGGTTGGGAGAGTTAGTTGGAAGAGTTGAAAGATTAAATTGAGTTACAAGGATTTTATTGGTTAATTTTGAGAGGATTGATAAATTTAACCCCTCCCACTCCTTGTGCTCTTGACTAATTATATCGCTATTAACTATTAACAATTTGGTCGTTAAATAATTAATTCAAGAAATACGAGTAAATATATGTATTTTGAAAGGGATTGTATCTGTATTTTAAAAGTTAAAAGATTAATGATGTAAATAATTTATTTATTTTTTTGACAACAAAGAAAGTGTAAATAAGTGAGAGAGATATATTAGTCATTTCGTATATTCTTGGGTCTATATATATATATATATAACAAGGTCTTAAATTCAATCATAAACAAACATGGACCCTTGGATGAGTTTCAATTATTATTTATAATCATTAGATCAAATATAACTATTTTATCTTTATTAAATGATAATATTAATACTTTTACTTTATATGTTTTGTCAAAATATACCCTTCTTAAAATATACCATAAATAATAACATAACAATAATAATATAAATAGATATAGATTATTCGGACTCTCGTTTACAATTGTGATATTATAATATATACTAGCTTATCATTTTGTATCATAGGTATTTAGGTGACGAACATACAAAATATGTATCCAAAAGTACAATTACTTACATTTTTATAAATGTTCACGGTAAAAATAAATAACCACAGAACCGTTATCATGCTAAAACTGGAAATCCTAAAATAGGTGATTAACACCCACGCTAAAATGTTTTTACATAGGACAAAAACGTAAAAGTGTTAATCAAATAGATAGTAATTATACATCTTACTCGTACTTCTTTTACTATATGATAATACGAATGTCTAACTATTATTATTGAACTTATACTAATAAGTAATAATAGCAAAACATAATTAAGAAAAAAAACTAAAGTAACACGTGTTTTTCAAAATCAAATTTAAATTGCAATAAATGATAATGATCAAGTTAAAAAGAGAAAGAAAATAAAAATAATGAGTGTTATTCTATAAAATTGATATATGATTAGATCTTCAAAAATATGTTTTTTGTGTTTTTTTTTAACACATGTGTAAGTCTCGCCGGAGATGGTCACCGTCGCCGGATGATCATGGTAGTGGTCGGAGATGATGGTGGTGGTGGTTGGAATTGGAGGAGATGGAAAAAAATCAATAGGCTTTTTTTGGACTCAAAATAAACTAAATTAATAAACTGGACTATAAAAGTTCTCAAAATATTAAGAAAACTGGACTCATTTTTTGGACTTTTTTTGGACTTATTTGAAAAGTTCTCAAAGGTTGGGTAAAGTTATTTTGAGAACCTTTTTTTTTTGCGAGAACCTTTGAGAACTTTTCAAATCAAGCCCAACCGATGATTGTTCCTTACATCAAAATTGTTTTTTATTTGTTTTCTGAATAACTTATGTGTAATTTTGAAGTTTATAGTTTTCTTTTACAAACATGTGATCAAGACAATTTAACTCAAATTTCCACTCACATTCACAATCCGAGCTAAACCATTTTTCATTATATAAATATAATTTATAATTATTTTTACCAAATTAAGAATAACTACTTTACTTTAAATAAATAATTACTTTTATAATAATCTTATAAATAAAAACATAACAATAAGAAAACACACAATTAAAACACTAAGAAAATATATATTTCTAAGGTTATTCGGTTTTTAATAAAGTCTATGTAAAAATGTCTGTAAAAGAAAACTAAAAAAACACATGTTTTTATAGTTTATAGTTTTTTGAATAAATATGCATACATGTGCACGAATATTGCTATGATTATATGTAACTTACAATGTGTAAGTCAACTTACACATGATTTTCCGGTGGGCCCATCGCCGGAAAATCTTAGTGTTTTTACAAAAAAGTCTTGTATATCGTAGTAGATGATGATGGTGGTGTGTAAGTTACAAAAAGCACATGTCCTAATTGGTCCTAAAATAAGAGGTGGTCCTAAAATAACCCACCCATATATATACATATATATATATATTATTCAACCACCAGTTAGGTTGTGACATGTTTTTCTGACAATCTTAGATGTTTGGGAGGCTAGTTCATCACAAATGACTTGCCTACTTCATTTATTTATAATTTTATATTGCTCGATCCAACAAACTGATCATTGATAATGGTAGTCTTATGGTCACTGTTGTATTCAAGGTTTTAAGGTTGTTATAACGCCACTATAATGTTTAAAGGTGCTATGTCGTTACTTTATTTGTCGTGTATGGTAGATTTAAAAGTTGTAGTCAATAAAGGTTAAATAAAGGACTTAACAGGTCTAGGGCCATGGATAATAGATAGAACATATATTTAACCTAATGGTGTTGTGTTTATTTAACCAAATTCGGTTTTGGATCCAATACAAATATCCTATAAAACAAAAGATAAATTGATTTAAATAACACTACCCAACAACATTTTTAGTTGGGTATATTATTGTTACAAGTTTTAAATAAATAAAAATTCATATAAATTTAAGTAGAAGTGTCTTACTTTATTCTTTTTAGTTTTTTTTGTTATTGATTTATTTTGTTGGGATATTGTTAATATTTTTTTAAAAAAGAAAATTTCTTTATAAATTAATATGTTATAACGCCTATATATTATATATTCCGCAAAATGGGATTGCGTCTTAAAAAAAATTATGTGTTTTCGATAATCATAATATATTAAGTAATTATAACAAAACGTGTCTCATGAAGGTAGTATTTGGATTTGATTATGTTATTTGATATCATAATAATCAGATAATTAGTTTTTGAGTGTTTAGTGATATAGATTATTTAATAACCTAATATGTAAAATTACAAAAGTAGGCATTTTGTTATGTTATAAAAGTAACTGGACACGAATTTAACAATTTATCTTGGGAAAAGTGAGTGTTGGGTTGTCACACACTTAAGTTAAGTGAAAAACCTCTCACATATTAATAATCAAGATGTTAATATCTACAATGATGGCCCCCTGATTTTTATAGAAAAAAAAATATTAAGATGTGAGGAGTATTTCACATAAATTAGGTGTGAGATAACCCCACCTTCACGGCTTCACTTCCTCGATTTATCTTTTATCTTATAGCATAACAACATTTTAATTAGCTTCACTGCCAAATAATTAGTATTTATAACTTTCACCATTATAGTTTTATAACAAACAAACAAAATATAAAGCACTAAAGCCTTTAAGTTTTAGCCTTAAAATGCTAATCGGGTTGACAAACTTTATATGAAGATCTACCATTTCAAGGCAACTAAGTCACCTCCTAAGTTCATTTAAATTATTTTTTGTGTTATTTTTATATAGTTGATGTTTAGGCAACGAAACCAAAAACATATGCATGTGGCAGTATTAATATTGAAGGATATTTTGATAATTTGTCAGCCAATAACAAACTGCATTTTCCAGCAGTACGTAAGTGTTGGATTATTCAAAATTGCGTTTGGACTCCCATTAAACGAAAATATAATCAAAACTGAATTTCGGTTAGCCAAACACCAATTTTTGATTTTTTAAGTTTTGCAATAGTAATAAGAGTTAATTAGTTAATACTCAAATTTGACTCATTATACCGATTTACAATATTTGACCGTTAACTAACTATGTCTTTTTAAAACATGACTAATAACAAAAATAGCAAACTTAATTGTAAACATCGATTTAGATCTAATTATATAATGCCTCATGTTTTTATATATTGAAGACTCCCATTAAACGCAAATATCAATACTGAATTTTGGTTAGCCAAACACCAATTTTTGATTTTTTAATTTTTGCAATAATGTGAAATGTTTATTTAAAAACTAATTTTTTTTTAAAAACTAAAAAACTGTCTAAAACACACTATGATATGAATTTAAGATAATGTAAACATAGTGTGTTTTAATTGTCTTTTATAAAAACACATTGTGTTAAATTTTAAATCACAATGTGTTTTTGATAGCGTGTGAAAATCAAAAAATTGTTCAAACACACTGTGATATGAACTTAACACAATGTGATTTATAAAAACTCATTAAAAACGCATCGTATTAAATTCATATCACAGTGTGTTTTAGCCAATTTTTTAGTTTGCATGAAAATTTTAGTTTTCAAATTATCATAACCCTTACAATAGTAATAATTAGTTAATACTCAAATTTGACTCATTATACCGATTTACAATATTTGACCGTTAACTAACTATGTCTTTTTAAAACATGACTAAAAAAAAAATTAAGATGTAGGCAGTTTTACCCTTATCACGATGGTGTAGAGAGGCTGTTTCCATCTAAAGATAGAAAAGGACCTCCGACCTTGCAAGGGATAAGGATAGAACCCATGACTTCTGTCTCCAGAGGTAAGGGTGTTAACCACTTGATCCAACTAGCTGTTTTTTTAAAACATGACTAATAACAAAAATAGCAAACTTATAAACATCGATTTAGAACTAATTATATAATGCCTCATGTTTTTATATATTTGAAAATATGACTGTTAACTAATTATGTTTATTTTTAAATATGGGCGTTGGCTTATAATAAGTGTACTCAAGTTTTGAGTAATTATATTTGCTAACGAAAATTTGACTATTAATTAACTGTGTCCAAACACGAATAATACTCATTGGTTATTTGAAATTTACATGTTAGTTTCAGGCGGGTTGCTTCTTCTGTCGTCACCGGGGAACTCTTGGCGATTTGAAAACTAAAATTTATGTGAAAATTAAAATACTGACCAAACACACTGTGATCCAAATCTAATACAATGTGTTTTAATTGTGTTTTCTAAAAACACAATGTTGTGTTTTTATTGTGTAATCTAAAAACACATTGTGTTGTGTTTCAAATCACAGTGTATTTTTGATAGTGCATGAAAATCGAGAAATTATTCAAACACACTGTGATATGAACTTAACATAATGTGTTTCTAAAAAAACTAAAAACAGATTGTGTTAAATTCAGATCACAGTGTGTGATGCGTAAAACACGCAAAACTTAAGCACAACAAAATTAAACAAAGAAAATGTTATAACAGAAATACTATTTTTGGTATTTTCTGGATTTTATGTGAAACAAACAACAAAACAAGACAATAAAATAAAATGATAGATAAAGAATCCACCCCCAAGATTCGTAAAGGCCAGGCCACCGGAATCAAGGTAAAGGAAACACTCCAACCCACCACTATGTTTGGTAAATGTAACACCCGACTAGGTCGGAAAACTCGGGGTGCAAGATAAAGCACACGCGCGCATGGATTTTAATTAGGATTAGCTAAATGAGTGCATAGATTAAGCATAAATAGTCGAATACATAGTTCAAATAAGTAAAACATAGTTCACAAACATAAGTAACAAACATAGGTTCCATAGCATTCAAATAAAATGTAAGATAAGTTCCCACGCAGGGGAAACGGTTAGGTATAATGCCAACTAGCACATTAGAAAGCATGCAAAACTCCAAATCCTAAGCCTGAAGTCTGCTATGAGTTTCATTCTACCATTCCTAGCCACGATTAGCTTGATTACCTGCAAGGAATACTTAAAAGAGTCAACACAAAGGTTGGTGAGTTCGTAGGTTTGAAATCATGGTTGTTTACTTGAAACCTCGTTTAAATCACAAATCGAATGCTTAAATAACCACTTGAAACATTTATCGTTTGAATAAAATAAGTTTTATGCTGTTAAGTATGAATAACTTGAATAACGTAGCATGAAGTGGCTATAGACCTACTTACGATATATAAGTATGAGTATGTGAATCAGTGTGCACTTACGGTCGACCTGGCTAGTATGAATATCAATCGTGCACTTAAAGTCATCAACATGACATGGCTAGTATGTATCAATCATGCACTTACAGTCATCAACATGACATGGCTAGTATGTATATCATATAGTAGTCTAATAGCCATAGAATAAACAATGAAAGCAGTTACGGCATATATGAAAGCATATTTTGTATTCCTTTCACCCCAAAACATAAGTAAAAAGGGGTTACGAAAACTCACCTGACAGCTAGCAACAAGTTTAAGCTAAGCAAGATATCTGAAAGCAAGTAATCGGCAAGCAATCAATCTGTTTCAAGTTATTGAAATTAAGCACGTATTCATTATAAGAAAGCGTGCTCATAACGTGCCACCAAGTGTCGGCTAAGTTGTCCAAAAGCGTACTAGTTTGACTTTGACCACATTTTACAAGTTTGACCAAAGTTTGACCAATTTATGAGTTTGACTAAGTTGACAAAATCGACAAAAGTTGACCAAGGTTGACTAAATTGACCAAAGTTGACCAAGGTTGACCAAATCGAGTTAGTAATCGAAATCCGAGGTCTCAATTGAAAGTTGGGGTCTTAAATTGAATTCGAGGTCTTATTTGGGATTTGGGGTCTTATTTCACTAAAAGACAAAAATGAAATTGAGAGGCTAAAATAAAAGGCTAGTAATCTGGGGTAGTATTTTGGGGTAGTATTTCGGGGTCGTATTTTGGGGGCGTATTTTGGGGTAGTATTTCGGGTCGTATTTTGGGATCGTATTTTGGGGTCGTATTTTGTGGTAGTATTCTTGGGGTCGTATTTTGGATGGCGGGGTCGCAAATGGGAGTTGTTCTTCCCCAAATTTGTTCTAGAAAACCCTAGCCATTTCTTTTGATCGGAAAGGTGTTTTTAACATCAAGTTGTACTTTTAGACTCCCTAAAATGATGGGAAAACAATACTAAAGTCGGAAACTCGAAAACGAACTTAAATCTTAAAGGCCCACTTGAACAAAGTTTATAAAAAGTGTACAAAAATTCTTATAACTCAAGATTTTGTTAACGAATCACACGAAACTTTGACAAAAGTTGTAGCATATGATTTTAAACGTTTTGGACGTAAAAAGTTCAATACTTGGTGTGTGTAGTGTGTGTAATAAAAGAAAAACCGAAAAACACCAAAAGAAGAGCATAAAAAGGGGTTTTGATTTTATACCTTAAATCTGTAAAATAGATGTTTGTGATGATGTTTAGGACGTAAAAACACTATTATTGAATCTAAATCCAAACAAAACAAGGTTTGATTTTCATAAAAGTTGTTGTAAAATGAGGTAGTAATGGTGAGGTAGTAGTAATGGGTTAGTAAAGTGAGAATGGGGTAGCAAAGGGTTTGTGTGTGTTTTTGCTAGGAGGCTAAGGTGGTGGAAATGAGGGTTTGTGAAAGAATATGGAGTATTTATATGTAGGGTAAAATGGGAGGGTTTTCATGCTAACCAACGAATACGATGCCAAATACCGAAATACGAGGTCAGACTCAAATACGATGCTAGATTAAAAATTACGAGGTCGATTTTTATAATACGAGGTCGATAACTAATTACGGGGTCGATTCTAAAATACGAGGTCGCATTTTCAAGTTTAAAAATTTTATTTTGACTCAAAAGTTTTCGTGGTCAACTCATGGGTGTTACAGTATAGGTCTAACCACCACAAACGCAGATAAAGGAATCAAAGATTTTGGATCTCACCACTATATTTGATAAAGGCTGAACCACCACAAATATAAATAAAGGGATCACTCAAAACCACCAAGTTCAAAGATCTATAAAGGTAAATGAAGATTTTGTAAGAAATAGAGGTTGCTCTATTAATTTCATTCAATTCAACAAAAAGAAAAAATCCTTTTACAATGAGAAATAAAGCCCCTATTTATAGTCACATATGCTATTTTCTAGGAATTAACGAGATAATAAAAGCCGCTATGGACAAAGAACCACCACTAATTTTATCATGGGACAACCACCAATTTACTAGCCAATAGGAAATGGACAGACAAGGCTTCTAGAAAGATTCCTTCTGCATAAGGACCTACAAACCGTTATAATTAACGTTGTCACACATTCTTTCCTTCTCTCTGTCAACAGTTGTCATTCCTTTTTATTGGGCCCTCAAACTTGGGACTAAACAAACTTTATTTGGGGAAACTGGAAACCAACATTTGGGGCTTCAACTGGCGACTGGTCACTGGAGCATCCAACTGGAGATGAAATTGAATCTGGTCACTGGAGTGCTTCAGTGGAGAATTTTACTGACGGTTGTCACTGGAGAAGTGTTACCACTGGTGGTTGAACTGGTTCAGTGAACACTTGTCTGAAATGGGCTATCGCTGGCAGAATTAGCATGGCTTGTTCAGATGATATCATTAGCTCAGAATCCTGCTTTAGTTCAGATGACCTCTTCAGTTCAGAAATGGACTTCAGCTCGGAATCTTCTTTCATCTCAGAAATTCCTATCAGTTCATTTGACTTGCTTAGTTCACTGGCATCAGTCAACTCAGTGAACCTGGACATTTTCGCATTGGTGTGTTTTGGCCAGTTTTTATGAAAATTTTAGTTTTCAAATGATCAAAACCCTAATTTCATAACCAATTATATAGATAAGTGATAAACGTACCACCGTTTTTTATTCATCGACCACAATGTACAAGTTTTATAAAAGTACTGGTGGTAAATATATTAGATTTTCTGTACAAATACTAACTCCTATTATATATAAATGTTTAAAAGTTAAAAAATATCATTGATTTACTTCTATATACATTTCGATATAAATTATGTTACAATCGATTCGATTGAAAATATAGGAACTTTTGTTTAATTTTCTTACATGTCGCATCTTTTGTTATATTTCTCGGGTTTTTTTTTATTGCGACTTATATCCCTCCTGTAAATGAAAAAATTATATACAACGATATCTATCTATAATATAATAATATAACTAAAAGAGGGGAGTTGGGAGTACACTTGGCACCATAATCCCTCTCATTTATCTTAATCATCCATCCTTATTAATCTTCTAATTTTTTAATGTTAATCTAAATTAATTTACACTTATTGATTTTCCATCACCAATTTACACTTTAACCCCAAATTTACATTTTTTGGGTTCCCAACACCAATTTATACTTTAACCTGATGCAAAAGACCCGTGATCCGATCCAACCCACAATGCGGTTAATTTAAATACCTTCTATTTTGATATGTTATATTTTATTTTTATAGGTTATATTTTTATTTATTATGATAAATATGAATTGATTTGTTTCCTATTTTATGGTGTCAAGATTAGTATAAATAAGGATTTTGGTTATTGTAAAATTCAGTTGAATTATTATTGAATTTATAAAAGTATTGACGTTTTGTTAAGAAAACCTATATGGTTTTTGGTATTTGATTAATCTATTGTCTTTGAGCCATTTGATTGCTAAGAAAACTACATCAAACCCAATTTAAAAATAATTAATTATACTTTTTGGTTTTTCATCACTAATTTACACTTAAAAATAATTAATTTATACCTTTTGGTTTTCATCACCAATTACAATTTCACCCAATTTAAAAATAATTAATTTACACTTTTCGGTTTTATTGGTAATTTATAATATAAGTCACGTACGTTTAAAAAAAATCTACGATCAACTATAAAAGGTTTTTTCTTTTTATACACTTTGCACATAATTAATCAATAGTATTATTTTTTAACATTAAATTCTTATGTTATTGTTATTATTATTTCTTTTAAATTAGTTTGAGGTTTGTTATGGCTTTTTCTTTAACAATAAAAAATATGACCACATTAGTTAATCCAGAAGATCTTAAACCAACACATGTTAACCATCATTTACGACTCCGTGTCGTGCATGTATGGACTGTTTCGGAGTGCAACAATCCGAAGAAAATCAAAACGTTCGAGATGGTTGATGTGACTAATTTATACCCATTACCCACATCATTATTGGCCATTTTATTAAATGTTTAAAGTTGATTTTATGTGCATTTGGCGCGTTTATGGTGTTTATTAGTGTTTTCAGGCGCCTGACAGGTTACGTGTTCATTTGGCACATTTTCGGTTGATTTATTGGCTTAGAAGATGTTTTGAAGGATCAAGAGTTGTTAAAGTAAAGGAAGTTAGAAGAAGTTGGCAAGACCTCATGATTGAATGAGGGTTCTCGGATCAGAAAATTAGCACTGCGACGCAGTGAAGACCAAGGCAAGCCACTGCGCCGCAGTGGTCTTAAAATGGAATTACTCAGTTAAAAGAGACAGCGCCGCAGTCTAGGAGAAACTCGGCCACTGCGCCGCAGTCTCCCGTGGGAAAGGAATACTGAAGACAGTGTAAAAGCACTGCCACGCAGTGAGGTCTCCAATAGCCACTGCGCCGCAGTGGCTTGACGAATCTGAAGAGGATTTTAGCCGACTTAAGCATCAGATTTGAGGGGGTATATGTAATGACCCAAACCTTTTAAATCAAAATCGATTTTTTTAACAGACTAATACTCCATATATTAGTCAACAGCAGACTAATACTCCATATATTAGTCTACAGCAGACTAATACCCCATATATTAGTCTACAGCAAACTAATACCCCATATATTAGTCTACAGCAGACTAATACCCCATATGTTAGTCTACAGCAGACTAATACTCCATATGTTAGTCTACAGCAGACTAATACCCTACATACTTCTGCACAAACCCATTTTGACCCAATAATTCATTTTTCACATTCCATGCTTCAATTTCATTAAACCAAAACACCAAAATGAGTAAAATCATATATTACAACATAATGGATAGATCCAAAACCTTAACCATTGAAATATACATTAAACCAATCAAACGGGTCATTCGCCCGTAGTTGGCAAAATGGGCGATTTGACTCTTTTTAGTTGCATAATTCATTCAACAAAACTCATGACTTCCAAAACATAATAATATACTTGTTTTACCAAAATGAACATGTATCAAGAGCCAAAATGTACCAAGGGATTGTCTACACCATTATCCAAGTTGCCAACCTTCAAAGATGGCCAAAATACCTTTGATAACAACTTCCACTTCAAACCTATCACTTGATCAAATCTTTTACTTGGCTAGTACCAACTCCTATAAAAAGTTAAACAACTAAAACATAAGCAATTGCTTAGTGAATGTATATACATATGATCATAATCTAGCTATATAATTTTAAGAGCATACAAGCAACTTTGAGCCATTCTTTCGATATTCAAAACAACAACAAAACAAATCATGATCATGCTAATTCTACTTGTCCAAGGATGTATGCTAGTATGTATCACATCATCTAGGAATCTTACACAAAATCAATACATGCTAGTAGGTATTTCATCATCTACTAGTCTTACACAAATTCAATATATGCTAGTAGGTATCTCATCATCTACTAGTCTTACACAAAATCAATATATACTAGTAGGTATATCATCATCTACTAGTCTTACACAAATCAACCTACAATTACAACAATAAAATCCTCACTTATAATTCAATAATTAACGAGAATTCTTACCTCAAGGAACAATAATACAATAGAGATTCAATTTCCCTTCTTCCTTTTATGAAAATTTCGGCCACCACTAGTCTCCCACCAACCCTCACTTTGCTTATTATTTGATTGGATTGATTAGTTGAATTTAGAAGGGCAATTGCTTATAACCCTTCAATTGATTGATTAATTGGAAGAATTAATTTTGATTTATTTGAGAGATGGGATGGAAGAAAGGTTAAAGGAAGAAGAACATGAAAATTTTGAATTATCCAAATGAATATGGCTGGCTCTTTTGCCTTATGCCACGTTTTCTTCAAACTTTGTGGGTATAATACCCGCTAGCCACTAAAATTCCAACTAAATTAACTCCTTATCTCAAAACAAAATACTAGGAAATTAATTTAATGGTAAAACTATAAAAAGGGTAAATTTTCTATTACCTTAAAATATTGGGGTGTTACAAATCTCCCCCACTCAGAATCGATCACGTCCCCGTGATCCAAGTTATATATATAAAGACGCATAATACACCAACAAATCATGCTCGGTCTCCCAAGTATATTCCGAGCTCTTTTAGTGCTTTCTTTGCACTTAGAACGATCATACCGCCTTATTGTCAATTCTTCTTAATATTTCTATAAAAATAACAATTTGTTCTTAATCATAAAACAATTTTTAAAATACATTTACTTAACTCAAAAGGGTACATGCTATATTATAACAAAACACTTTCGCGATATATGAAATATATTATTGATTCAAAACGGTTATTCAAGTAACTCCAATTTGTATACTACTTTACCTGCACAAATCAAAATCCATAACGGTCCAATGTACCATGAACTCCATTTTTCCATACTTGCGAAACCAAAACAAACTTTTCTATGAAAGCACTCTTATTATTCCTTGTTCACCAATCATGAACTTAAATGAGTATTCTTCGAATATCAACATACGACTCTTATCTATTTTGAGTCGTTTTAAATCTTTCATTACTTTCATTTATCCTTACGAAACCTCAAGAACACATCGGGTCTTTCAAACACTCATTAATTCACTTGTCCCTAATAATTGGGAGTTCAATATTTCCTACCACATACATTCCATTCAATCTTTATCAGTATTCTTTTCTTTTCGAGCTCTTAAAACCTTTTTATGTTTCTTATTTTCAAAAATTTATAAACTCTTAATTGACAAGGGCTTTTGTATCTCATATCATCATAGAGATTTTCACTTATCCTATCAAAACAATCTTACATTCATTCCTAGTTCATCCTTCTCACTTAAGGGATTACTAATATAAATTTCAAACTCTCGAGATAATTCCTTTTTCTTTCATCTCTTAAAACTCACAGGTTAATTAAAAACATCTCTTCTAGAAACCCCTACACAATTTAAAACATTTCCACAAAAATTTTAATCAAAATCATCAAATACTGATCAACATACTTGGTTCATTAGATGTATAGCACTACAATCACATTAACAATCTAAAAATGAAATCAACGTATTCATGCTATCATATAAATAAACTATCTTAGCCTTTCTTAAAAATTTCTAAATACTAACAATTACAATACCACGTACGGTCTCAACACCCAGTGGTCTTAAACCAAAATTAATGATGCCACGCCGGTTTTGCTACCTTATGGTCTTATACTATCTTCAATCATGCAATTGTATATATCTTATATTATCATACTATAAACTCTTTACCAAATAATCATCATCAATTCATGCATCATTGTATTCATATTCACCACCCAACTTTGGGTCCATCTACATTCATTTATACAATTCTATCGCCATCATAAAATCGCTATAACTCGAATTTTACAAATCAACAATTTTAAACTTTATAAGTCTCCAAAATTCATTCAAGGATCAAAAATTTTCTACATCTAAAGGTCTTTGATTCATACTCATCCTATTCGTTCCAAACATATTACCAAAACAATTAAACACCATTTTAAAATTTACGTAACCATTCATCAACTAAAATTTTATCAATGCTACAAAGTCCCCACTGTAACATTATCGTAATGCTACTTTAATTAAATAAAACAACTCACATCCGACAAGTTTCATGTTATTTCCATATAATAAATCTCTTTCTACTCATCTCAATGACTTGGGAGTTTCACTTCAATTCATTGAACATCCCTAATTATAACCATAACAAGCTTTATATATTTGAAGTTTTCCATCTTTCTTCTTAACGAATAAAGCGGAAACGCCCAACGGAAAATTATTTGGTCATATAAAGTCTTTATCCAAAAGTTCCTAAATTTAATTCGTCATTTCTTATATCATAATTCTGACGAGATATTATAGAGTTTTTGCCATGGTGTATTTCCCGTAGAGATTCATTATAAGTTTCATCCGTCTATCAGGAGAAAAAAAACTCGTCACTACATCCGAAAAGACTTCAATAAGTTCATTTACAATACCAAATAAACTGACTATCATTTAACGTCATAACTTACTCCATAACGTTATCACCATTATTTACATACTTATTACTACCACCCCATCTTACGAATATTTTGTTCTAACCATCTCACCTTTACATATTTTTCCACCACAACATTCTCTATACTCTTTGACCTAATGCAATTCTATAATCATATTTTATATTTCACAAAGAAAAGAGTACAAAATTACTATCTCCTTAATTTAATAATTAATATCCTTTCAATCCAAAATCTGTTACATTATTTTTTTCCTTATCATTTTACCAAATAACCAATTAATAATATTTCGAATTCCTCATGATCAGCTTGATCAATTAACTTCATATCTTTAATATTACCTTCTAAATTCCATACGAGTTAATTCAATCATTTTATTTCAAAACTATAATTCTTTAAGCACTCAACATCACCCCATAAAATTTTACATCCTAAATTTTCTTGCCATAATTTATCTTAAAATTTCCACCACAATTTCATTATAGTTTAATAAAATGGCATCGTTCAACCTACCATCATCAACCGACTTAAGTTTTACTATCATTTACCCATAAGCCATCAACATCAAATTTTTCAATTTATTTCCTAAATGCCAACAATTGCTAACATCGCCAACTTTATGGTAATTGTATCTCTAGTAAAAGCATAATAGTGAAAATATGGGCTTCGGAGATATATCACTAGAGTAAATACACTATGACTTTAACGTAAAATTTAAACTTATGGAAAACATAAACACATATAGGATCAACTCCCTAGCTACAAGTAAGCGTATAATCAACAAGTAATACATACCTGTTATTTCTCTTAATCATAACCACATACTCCTCAGGCCAAATCATCTCACTAATGAGGCTTACTTCGCATAAAAATATAAATCTTGTTCAATGAAATCTGTCCATCATCTTTATCATTTAAACAAACCAAATTATGAACTCACCAAATTACGTATAGCCTTTGATCCAAGAGACTAGAAACAACGTTAACCAATTATTTGTTACATTAGTAAATTTCTTTGATAATCAATCAATTTGATACCACTCACACTAGCCCAAATAACCACAATACACTATTCACCTACTGATGACAATATTTATCCTATATTTCTGGACCACCATCATGAAAATATCACTTCTATTAGCAATACTCTAAAGCACATCATTAAACTAACGATATAAGCTATAACTATAAAATACCTTTCACCTTCATACCATTCTAGTCATTCATAAACTCAACTTGAAGCACTATTTCTAAGATCAATTCGGCTTCACTTTCATTCTAGCTTTTCTTTTCTTATCTTCCATTTCAGTCTCTACTATTATGTTACCCAAACAATTACAATTATATAGAGATAGTCACGTTCTTAGCATCATTCAATGATCCACATCACATCAATCATGCACTACGACTCTAAGTCAATTTCAACAAACATTGAACTCATATCAAGAGAATTTACTCAAACCATCAATATCAAAATTCAAATCACATCCTACTCTTTCGCACCACAAATGACCACATTTGATTACTTCCGTATTTAGTAAGTTCAATTTAGAACGTAATAGCTTATGAACGTTAATAGGCCGGCTCTATTATGATCATAAACTATTTCATTTTAAATCGACCTTACTAACTACTTCAATTCTCAAACATGAACAACCCAAATCCTAAGGTCAAAGTCAAACCTATGGTTCTAGTCTAGGCATCCTACTCGTAAAGATCGAATACCTAAATCCCTTGAACCATGACTCTGATACCAAAAATGTAATGACCCAAACCTTTTAAATCAAAATCGAATTTTTTTTAACAGACTAATACTCTATATATTAGTCCACAGCAGACTAATACCCCACATATTAGTGTACAACAGACTAATACTCCATATATTAGTCTACAACAGACTAATACTCCATATATTAGTCTACAGCAGACTAATACTCCACATATTAGTCTTCAGCAGACTAATACCCCATATATTAGTCTACAGCAAACTAATACCCCATATATTAGTCTACAGCAGACTAATACTCCATATGTTAGTCTACAGCAGACTAATACCCTACATACTTCTGCACAAACCCATTTTGACCCAATAATTCATTTCTCACATTCCATGCTTCAATTTCATTAAACCAAAACACCAAAATGAGTAAAATCATATATTACAACATAATGGATAAATCCAAAACCTTGACCATTGAAATATACATTAAACCAATCAAACGGGTCATTCGCCCGTAGTTGGCAAAATGGGCGATTTGACTCTTTTTAGTTGCATAATTCATTCAACAAAACTCATAACTTCCAAAACATAATAATATACTTGTTTTACCAAAATGAACATGTATCAAGAGCCAAAATGTACCAAGGGATTGTCTACACCATTATCCAAGTTGCCAACCTTCAAAGATGGCCAAAATACCTTTGATAACAACTTCCACTTCAAACCTATCACTTGATCAAATCTTTTACTTGGCTAGTACCAACTCCTATAAAAAGTTAAACAACTAAAACATAAGCAATTGCTTAGTGAATGTATATACATATGATCATAATCTAGCTATATAATTTTAAGAGCATACAAGCAACTTTGAGCCATTCTTTCGATATTCAAAACAACAACAAAACAAATCATGATCATGCTAATTCTACTTGTCCAAGGATGTATGCTAGTAGGTATCACATCATCTAGGAATCTTACACAAAATCAATACATGCTAGTAGGTATTTCATCATCTACTAGTCTTACACAAATTCAATATATGCTAGTAGGTATCTCATCATCTACTAGTCTTACACAAAATCAATATATGCTAGTAGGTATATCATCATCTACTAGTATTACACAAATCAACCTACAATTGGGTCATAGGAATTTATCCACCTATGCCCTCCATATCACCAACTAAGAACATATACATATGCACTCACCTTGATTTGCAAATTGGCACTACATGGCTATTAAGCTCAATAAATTGTTCTTCACCACCTACACAACATATCATATATAACTATGAGTTCTATAAACTCATTTCTTTCACAATCATCTAACTAATTTCTTCATGAACTCAATCACTATGGTGTTTGGCTACGCAAAATCCTCCATTTTAATCTCATAATCAATTTCATAATGATATTCTAGCCAAACACCTAAATACATATAATTTATCACTATGGGGTTCATCATCATAATAACTCATTGCAAAAACCCCTAATGTCTCCCTTTAATTCCATTAGGGTTCTTTAAAAATTCCCAAATTACAAAATTCTCAATTTCATTATTCAAGAACCCTAATTTCAACAAAAAAAATCCTAACTTATAATTCAATAATTAAGGAGAATTCTTACCTCAAGGAACAATAATACAATAGAGATTCAATTTCCCTTCTTCCTTTTATGAAAATTTCGGCCACCACTAGTCTCCCACCAACCCTCACTTTGCTTATAATTTGATTGGATTGATTAGTTGAATTTAGAAGGGCAATTGCTTATAACCCTTCAATTGATTGATTAATTGGAAGAATTAATTTTGATTTATTTGAGAGATGGGATGGAAGAAAGGTTAAAGGAAGAAGAACATGAAAATTTTGAATTATCCAAATGAATATGGCTAGCTCTTTTGCCTTATGCCACGTTTTCTTCAAACTTTGTGGGTATAATACCCGCTAGCCACTAAAATTCCAACTAAATTAACCCCTTATCTCAAAACAAATTACTAGGAAATTAATTTAATGGTAAACTATAAAAAGGGTAAATTTTCTATAAATATAAACCAAAACCTAATTTTTCCAGTGATCAAAAATCTTTCTAGGAGTTGTTCTACAAGGGTCCTTCAATCTCCAATCAAGATAATTCCTTAGGCGGATTCGTTGAAGATTCACGGGCACCCATCTAGATCGTATCTATTTACTGTCTTGCAATTTATTTTCTTCAAACGATTGGTACATCATGTTTCTCTTCTATTTTAATTATTATTGTGGATTGAACATGAGTGGCTAAACTGTTTATCATCCACCTTAATGAAACGAGACAGATGATGTGATTGCAATATTTTAATTCAAAGGATTGATCTTTATTTACCGTTGTTCTGAGATCTTGGTGATTTAATTCATTTAAATAATTATTATAATATTGGTTATGTATTAATTCTTCGTTAGTGGTACTAGTTGAATTAATATATGATTTGAAAAGAATTGTTTGTCTATAAGCAATTGATACTAGTTCATGGTACGATAGTGAATATTATTTTAATGAAAGAATTAATTTTGTCAACGTAATTTGTAACGGTTGGTGGTACCACGTTATTTTTACATAGGTTCAATTGGTAATTTGATAGTCAGTCAAACTAGTTATTGGAAAAAGTTGTCTTGGAACTGGTGGTACCAGTTTGGGTAATTTATCTAGTAATCTAGGTGAATTGGTGATGTGTTCATGGTTGGTGGTACCACATGAGTATTTAACTAGTCACGATTATCTTGTCAGTTTGATGTGTGAAATCTAGCTTTAAAATTTATAAAACACGAATCACTGGAAAACTGACTACAACACACTTACGGGCAGTGTACCCGTTCGTATGCAGTATAGTAACCGGCAAATCCGAGATCGTTCACAAGGACTTTTTGTAAGCAATTGTTTTAAGAAATGTGATTCAAGAGAAAAGGGGGTTTTTGTGACCGAATTATCACTTTGCAAGTCAGTTAAATTTGTTAGTAATCCCTCAGGATTAATCAAAAGAGAAGTTTGTTGTTGAAAGGTCACCCATCTTGATTTCGCTCGACAAAATGTTAAGATTGAACGTTTGATGAAGTTCAAATTCAATTTAGTGATTAAATGACCGAGACTCAAATTAATTGCCAACCTCGTACCCGTCAAGTTAACAACTTATTCGACTCTCTTGTATAAACTAGTTTCATTATTAAGACCGGTACCCCGAGACGCCTTTTTATAATTTCCCTAGTTTAACAATGGTTTTGATCATTTCAGATAACAATTTTGCCTATCGATTGTACCCAACCGTCAACCCGTTAATTCTTATCAAATATTGATTACCCTCTACCGTACCCGTCATAGAACCAATTGCTTCTAACCAAGCAATCAAAATAACTTATACCCAAATCCTAGTCGTCACTAAGCAATGAATACAAATTATCCGCAATCAATAATTGAATAACAAAGAATTAATAGATTAAGTTCACGACAAAACGTTAAATCAAATCACTTGAATTAATAAATATTGTGCAATCCCTACATAACGTCTCACTCCATCAAGATGGATGAAAAGGCGATTAGCCACTCATATTAAAATACGAATAACAAATCAAATAGAAAGAATTCATTGTTACCGAATACAAAGAATTGAACGGAAATAACGAGAATAATCCAATCGTAATCTTGATCTTTAAAGGTAGAAAAACTGATGAAAAGTCTCCTCAAAAGGTCTTAAAAACGGCTGGAAAATATAAGATAGGGTTTTGGAATGATTAAGCAAGCTATTTATAAGTTTCCAAAAATTTCCCAGATTCGGACCTAGTTGCGGGGCAACTACCAAGTTGCGGGGCAACTAGGTCTAGCTTCACGTTGACTTGTTGAAGTCCAATCATTTAAAGCTAAAGGTGTTGCGGGGCAACTACATAAGTTGCGGGGCAACGATTCTCCTCTGTTTTCCAGTTGCGGGGCAACTCCCCATTTTTCAGCTTTAACTTTCGTTGACTTTCTACTATCTTTATCCAAACACTCCATGAATCATCCGTTAGCACTTATTTCACCTAAATAATGTCGTTTTCTCCAGATTTACACTTAAATACCAGTCAGTAGCCTGAAACACTAACAAATACCATAAACGCATCAAATGTATACAAAAACGACTTATAAACCATGCTAAAACAACTATATTCATTGTAGGAAATGGGTCTAAAATACGACATATCAAATCCCCCCACACTTAAGCTTTGCTTGTCCTCAAGCAATTCCAAGCTGAAAACAAATCAAACCTTGGTACATTAAGGAACCACATTTCAGTAATCAAAGAGAAGCTCAACCATAATCAAGAATGAGAATAGATGGTTAGGCAGTTTTAATCTTAAATGAAAACCGGAATGTTTGACAATACTTGACTCATATACAAGCCTTAATAACACAACTAAGCACAAATGAAACTAATAAGTGATATCTCGCCTATCCTACTCCAACTAACTTACTTTTGGGGTCGAATATTTGAATAACCACTCAATGGCCAAGTCGTGATGCATAATCTTTTAACCATAGGCTTGTACTAGGTTCGTACCTTCATCGCCAAGGCGCTAGCGCCCTATAACATCTATCAGAAGAGGACTTTAAGGGTTTTAACATTAGGCTAAACAGGGTATTTAAACAGGATAGGAAATTTGGGGTGAACAATTAGTGTTAACAAAGAACTAACACAACATTTAACAAATTTTTCACATATAGTCTAGTCCAAACAATCCCATGTCATTAGTTGTCAATGGTCCAAATCCCAAGAAGTTCTCCCGACTCTACCCCCAATAGAACGATCCAAAAACCGACACCATTGTGGTGTATGACAATCAAACAACTTATCAACCATATCTAACCAATGTTGACTTCAAACAAACTTGCCAACTCCAAACACTCTAACCAGATATATATTAAACTTCAACACACTTTGTTGGTTATAATGACGAACCAACTTTCACCAAATGATTTGACAAAAAGGAGAAATACCAACTGACAGCCCAAGCTTATTCTTTTCATTTTTTCTGTTTTTCAATTCTTTTATTTTTTTTATTCATTTTTTTTTGCTACTTTTACTCTGACTAATTGGTATTCTCTTACATAGCGAAGAAACAGTAACAAATCATTTAATATAATGCTAAGATGAACAATCTAGACTTTATCCACGAACCATGTCGAAATCAAACTACCCACATAAAATGAGAATATCCCAATCCGACATAACAAGATATAATCCAAACCATCCACTAGCAAAGGCAACCAATGACCCACCAGGACTTCGACTATCGGTATGGCTAGGAAAAGTGTATATTTAGGTGGATTTAACAAAGAACAGGCTAATGACAACATGTTTTCTATTGTTTCTTGCACTAAAAGTGAGTGCAACACAAGGGTTTTAAACGGTGGTTCACTAACCAGTGTAGTTAGCTACTAAGCATACCACAAAACATGCACATATAACAGATTTTTACGAGACAAGGGTGAAACATACAAAGAACAAAGGTTTAATTCTAAATTTGCCTCTTCCTCATCTAGAAAACCACGGAACGATCAACCAGGACAAGTTCTAGAATCAACGCTATCATCGACATACTCATAGTAAATGAAATAACTCGGAAATGGAAAATCAACCTCAAACTTGCACATCATAGTTCAGAGCTCTAAAAGAGACCCTTACTTCCGGATAAATCCAAAAGCCTAAGAGAGGGACAAATTTACAAGGCTAATAGTTCCAAAACCGAACACCTATCATAACTAGTAATGAATTAATAATCTCACAATTTGGTGTTTTGGTGCTATAAGCATGCTAGCAATGTTATTAATCTAGAAGGGATGCCACGTTAATCAGTCAAAACACATTCCACATATTAAAAGTTTGTACGAAGGATGTAGTTGAATTGCTTCATTATATGTATAATTAGGTGACAAAAGCAATTAACTATAAGGACAAGCATGCAAAATCTTCAAAAATACCCGACTTTTTCCTATTTACCTCCCCCCCCCCCCCACTTAAGTTGGACAATGCCCTCAATGTCCAAGAAACTAAGGCAAACTATGGGAAATAGGGGAAAGTAAACAAAAAGCAAAATAAAGAACAAGAAAAACTTGTCGGGTATGACGGGTGTTCCATGCTTGAATGATGCCAACAAGAAAATGAGCGCTGCTGCATATGCATATGACTATCACTTGCTAGCAAGCATGAACAAACACATTAAAGCCAACATATGAAATAATAAAGCATGCAAACATCCAAATCCTACTTATTAAAACTAAAATGGAAATAGAATACGACACACGGGTTGCCTCCCGAGAAGCACTTAATTTATTAACGAGTCGTTAGCTAGACTCGATCCTCGCAGAATTACCAAGGTTGGGATTCCGACACCCCCACACTTAAAGTGTTGGGAGGTCGACCCTTGAAAGGAGAGAAACAGTTACCTTTCACCTTTTCAGAAATCCAATCATTTGCTCGACCGGAAATATCAACAACCATCATCAGCTCCTCTTTCTCACGTGTTGATAAATTCGAGCACAACTCTTCAGACAACTTAACATTCCCATGAGAGACAACAAACTTCAAACGGCTATAAAGTTAACGAATCTTAGCACACGGGCCATCCATTAAGTTCGAAACTGGCACTGCTGCCTTCTTCAACTCACCCTCCTGTTTCTCAAGCTTCTTATCTAACCATTCATCAACCTGCGAGTCCAAAGAACTAACACAAGCAGTTTCAACTGAGTTAGCAACATTAGGAAAAGATACTGAATAGGTGTTTGTAAATGTCACCGACTCATTTCCTGCTCTCAAAGTAAGTTTTTCACGACCAACCTCAAGTTTAGCATCAGCCGTGGCAAGGAATGGTCTCCCTAAGATAAGAGGCACATCTAATGCTTCATCTGCTTCAATGATCACAAAATCGACAGGAAAAACCAAACCGCCCACCTTAACTAACACATCTTCTAGAATTCCCATTGGTCTAATTTCAGATTTATCGGCCAAATGGATTTTCATTTTAATCGGTTTCGGTTCTCCTAAATTCAGTTTAGAATAAATCGATGAAGGCATTAGATTAATACTTGCTCCTGAATCGTTTAAGGCTCTTTTCACAGATAAATTACCAATCTTACAAGGTATGGTAAAACTACCTAGATCCCCACGTTTTTCGGGAAACTTACCTGTCACTGCTGCTGAACAAAGATCCTTAAGCACTGTAGTTGTCACCCCCGCCAGATTTTTCTTATTCATCAAGATTTGCCTCAAACACTTTGCATAACCTGGCATCTGCACAATTGCATCTAAAAATGGAATGTTAATATGCAATTTACTGAGGTGACTCACAAATTTATCCATTTGCTGCTTTAGTTTATGTTTCACCAATCGCTGAGGAAATGGGACTTTGGGCTGGTACGACTTTACTTCAGGTTTGTCAGCCTGTTTTGATGGAACGGACGGTGTCTGCACGGCTGGGTTTGGCTCCATCTCTACTTCTTCAGCAACCTCCTCTTCTTCTTCATGTACCTGCGCAAGCGGAGTAGATTCATCAGGCAAATGATTTGCAGAATTATACGTATTACCTGATCGAGTTGTGACGGCATAGACATGCTCATTTCGAGCATTGGGAGGGTTGTACTTCGATCCCAATCCTTGATTGTTTTGTTGAGGCTTAGGATTCGGTTGAGTATTACTTGGTAGAGTACCGGCCTGCCTATTCGAATTTCCTAGCCTTTCGAGCTTAGCTTGTATATCCTGGAAAGTCGCTTGAGTACTGTTGGTGCTCTGCTCAAGCTTATTAGCCAAGCCATCCAATCTGGTAGTCATAGCATCCCATTGAGAGGCCATCTTCTCATTAGTAGCTTTCTGAGCTCCTACCAAATCCTTCATGATATCTCTCAGTTCAGCATTCACATTCTGCTGATTGTTGAACCTGCTAAACCTGCTTCCACTAAAACCAGAATTATTAGCATTAAAATTAGATGAAGGAAAAAAAGTACCTGATGACTGATTTTGATAACCGGTATTCTAATTAAAGTTCCCTTGCTGATTCTGGACATAGTTGACTTCTTGAGCCGGCTTATCCGGGCAATCCTCTGAATAATGCATGTCTCCACAGTAGTCACACCCATCAGCAATAACCTTAACATCCCTTTCAATGCTTTTGAATCTCACGTCAAATAGAAAGAATTCATCATTACCGAATACAAAGAATTGAACGGAAATAACGAGAATAATCCAATCGTAATCTTGATCTTTAAAGGTAGAAAAACTGATGAAAAGTCTCCTCAAAAGGTCTTAAAAACGGCTGGAAAATATAAGATAGGGTTTTGGAATGATTAAGCAAGCTATTTATTACTTTCCAAAAATTTTCCCAGATTCAGACCTAGTTGTGGGGCAACTACCAAGTTGCGGGGCAACTAGGTCTAGCTTCACGTTGACTTGTTGAAGTCCAATCATTTAAAGCTAAAGGTGTTGCGGGGCAACTACATAAGTTGCGGGGCAACGATTCTCCTCTGTTTTCCAGTTGCGGGGCAACTACCAAGTTGCGGGGCAACTCCCCATTTTTCAGCGTTGACTTTCGTTGACTTTCTGCTATCTTCATCCAAACACTCCAGGAATCATCCGTTAGCACTTATTTCACCTAAATAATGTCGTTTTCTCCAGATTTACACTTAAATACCAGTCAGTAGCCTGAAACACTAACAAATACCATAAACACACCAAATGTATACAAAAACGACTTATAAACCATGCTAAAACAACTATATTCATTGTGGGAAATGGGTCTAAAATACGACATATCACAGTTCTTGTGAATTTGGCCTTAATTAAATGCAATCACATTTGAAGTTAAGGGAAGTCAAGGTGGATGACTTTTAATTATATTGTCTGAAGTTCTCTTCATTTTTTGTTCTTGTTCAAAACAAATTTTATTTTCTGTCAAAAAGGAGATTTGAGTAACGCCCGGTTTTCCAAACTACTTTACTAAACAATAGATTCAAACCAATCCCCGCAAACGAACACGGTCTTACCTCTTAACTATATTACAAACGATCGGGTCCACTGTCCGTGAGTGCGTAGTAGTCAGTTTTTAGGTGAAACTAGTTTTATAAATTTAAGACTCGATTTTGCACATCAATGGTCTTTGTTGATGAATTGGTATGTATTTTTCAATAGTTTACATTTTTAGAATATAAGAAACTGTAAATTTTTTATTTTAACTAAAGTTGAAAAAAAAAAGGTAAACTGAAATCAATATTTATATGAAGTTAATTTTCGTATGTTCTTTCTTTAGTTTCCGTATTGATTAAGTTGTGATATTTGACTTAACTAATCTAAATATTATATATTAAATTTTGTATTTGTAACCTATATTAACTCTTTGAATTTACAATTATATTTTTCTATAACCTTTTAGATATAAAGTCTAAATTTGCTATCAGTAGGTTTTTGATTACTTTAATATATTGACTTTGATTATTTTGATATCATTTCGAAAATAGCTCATTAATGGTGTATACTTAAGACTTACGATTATATCTTTCTATAAGCTTTTAGATAAAAAGTCGAATTTTGCTATGAGTAAGATTATGATTATTTTAATATATCGACTATGATTATTTTGAATCTGTTTTCAAAATAGCTCATTAATGGTGTAATTTTTTAGCCGCTGTTATTCTATCAGGGAAAAATGCTACATATTGAGATGGTGTTGAATGTTTTAGTATGATTATTTAGCATAGTAGAACAGTTCATCATTTTAGTTTGTGTATGACAGATATACTTTGGATCCTATGAAAAGCATAACATCAATTTTAAATAATACCTTTAGATAAAACTTTTTGATCCACGTTATGTTTAGGATTTAACACAACAGGAGATGGCTTTGCAAGGTTTTTTGCTCGACTCTTTTTTTTATCAACAATTTGTTTTCCCTATCTTTCTTGCATTAGATGATAAAATCATTTGATCGACGTTTGGAATGTCCTTCGTTGGGTTCCTTTTTTATCCTGAATAATTTTCCTGATCTGTATGCAAAGATGTTTATTCGATTTTTATGGTTAATTTGTTTGAGGTTTTTTTTAAAATTAGATTAAATACATAGAAATACACTAACAGAACTTACCAGTTTTTACCATGTTTTTTTTTTTTTTTGCTATTTGCAGGGCACTATCATACATAGCTCGGTCAATGGTGAATGGACGGAAAAGTTTAGGAGAATTTTGACCGGTGGAGTGGCTATTCAGCTAGCAAATTTCCAAGTTGATTTCCATATATCTATTTAATATATTTGAATTCCAATATTTTTTAGCTTTGATTAATATATTTTGAGACTACGCGTCCATTGGACGGACCTAAACACCAGTGTTTATATATATGGGTTGGTTATTATAAAATAAGTATTCAAGTAAAATAAATAGGACAAGATCTTGACCCTTAGGTCATGATAATATTGATGCACAAAATTTCGTGAATCACAAGTATATATATAGATGCACGATAATTTTGATGCAAGGTGATTTTCAGTGAACCTATTGTTTCATTTGTTTTACTTTAATAGTTAGTTTTATTTTACCTAAAACCTATACATTTTAGATAAAATAAAACAAGTATTAAAGTAAAACAAATGAAACAATATTTTTTTTTCCAATGAAAATCACCGTTTATAATGAAAATTATCGTGTATCAATTGTTTCGTGAATTTTCGTGCATCAATTTAACCATAATATAAAAGTCAAAATCTTTTTCCATTTATTTTACTTTAATACTTTTTTATATTTATATTATTCCACTTTTTTTTAATACTCGTAACATATTAAATCACTGGGTAGTCCATCCAATTATTTCCATTGTCTATATGAAGAAATCCCATAGGTGTGACTTGTGAGAAAACCTCCTTCTCAACATGAAATGTTTATAAGAAAAATCCTACGCATTTAACGTGCAAATTTCTTTTTTTATCTTAAAAATCTACCATTGAATTTTATATTAAGTATATTAATAAAATATTTTTTTTTCTCACACAAATTTAAATTCATAACTTTTTATGAAAATGTTAAATGAAGCTCTAGGCTTGACTTAATATGTATAAAAAAATTACTTTTTTCATATCAAAAACTCACTTCTTGAAAGCTTCATTTGATAAACTCAAATTTTTTTTATTATTAAAGTCACTAGAGAAATCTAGTCAGCAATTTAAGTGAAAGTACATTCATTCTATAAGTGAACTCTTAGACGGTAGGAAAATCTATGAGGGTTAGGATCATACTTCCTAGGGATGTGCATGGTTTGATCTAAACTGGCTGAACTGTTTAAACCGAAATAATTAGTTGGATTGGTCGGGTTTGAAATCAAAATCTTAGACCGTCGGTTTGTCTTTTTCATAAACCGCTCTTGTGGTTTGGTTTATGGTTTTAGACTTTTATCAAACCAGTTTAACCAAACCGGACCATTTATTAATATTAACGATATGTTTATTATATATATATATATTTATATTATATTCAATATTATAAATTATAAAGTAATAAATTATTAGCTTTGCAAAAGTTTGAAAATATTCAAATTCTTATCTTGATTTTTCAAGAATATAATTTTTAGCAATCAATTACCAAGCTAATTTATATGATTTTTATAATTATAATCCTAAAATAATGAATCCCCCATCGAGTATACATACACGAATTGTCTGCGTTGTTGAAAATATTAATTTCTACTTTTTCTTTTCGGTGTTTTATGTATTTTCAACACTTTATATTTCATTTCAAGTATGTGTGAAACTTTTGCAAGTTGGTATTACTAGAAGTTTTAATATATTGTATTTCAAAAGTGTGATAACCGTCTAACCGGACTAAACCAAACCGGTTAATTGGTTTTGGTTTGTATGGTTTGGCATAACAATTTGGACGAGTTGGTTCGAAAAATCGTTAAACCGTTTACATTGGTTTGGTTGAGATTCTTAACAAAAACCGGCCAAACCGGACCATGCACATCCCTAATACTTCCTACATTTGTAGGAGTGATTTTTTTTTTTTGGTTAGTTTTCGTCTCAAACATGCATAGTTCGAGTTCAATGTACTATCCAATTAAATGTTATTATGATGTCTCGAATGTTAATAACTAACTAATAACTCATTGTTCGGGAAAAAAAAATCTCAAAGTAAGGTCCCCGTATTAACCCTCATCCGAATTGATTAGCAAACATTAATGAAATACAATTTTAAATACGCAGATAGATTATCAGTATTTAATGAAACGAATGTCAAATTTTATTAGGTTTGACTTTTCATTATATTTAATTTCCTACTTTCTAATTTAATTTAACATATCTTGTTTGTTACCGCCATTAAAGTTTCAATTTTCAAGAAATATTTAAGAAAGGGTGACAAAGAACCTCAATCTACTAACCTAAAATGCCGGTAAAATTCACCTAATTCTTATGTTATCTAGAGTCTAGACACTCTGGGTGTGTTTATCCAGGAGTTTTTAGGAGCTACAATTTAAGCTTTTAAATGTATCCAAAAAACTTTATATTTTAACGCTATATATACTAGCGTTATCTAGTAGTTACAAGCTTTTAGCGTATTAAATTATTTAACTACCCTTTCGCATGTTAGTAAAATAGTTTTTTTTTTTTTTTTCATTGTTATTCTTCTTTTCGGTGAAAGATTTATTTGATATTGAGAAGCATGTCGGCTTAGGCAGGATTGCTAAGAAGATCTTCAAAGGTATTGTTTTTGTTACTTGTTGGTGTCTTTGGAAAGCTAAGAATGAGAAGAGATTTAATGATGGAACAATTTGTTCAGAAAAGGTGTTCCAAAATATTAAGACTACTAGTTTTTTATGGTACAAAAATAGGTCAAAGTCTTGCTTTTTGTCTTGGCAAGATTGGATTAGATTCAATATTTGTATATACTAGTTGGTTTTAACTTGATCTTAACTCGACTCGTGACTCGTACGAGTTTGACAACTATGAGTACAAGAAATATGGTATAAAAAGCAAAAAGATTATCACAAACAAGGTCTATAGCACCGCTTCTTCCCAAAATTGTTCGTCATATTAAAAAAGTTTGTTTTACTTTATAGGTAATATTTGTAAATAATATTAATTTACATCATTAATCCTTTATCTTCTAAATTATATCTACTATCACTTTACCATTTTACATCAATTACATTTACACAAATTACTTACAGAGTTGCACTCACCATGAACAACACCACCACGACCATTGTCACCACCGCCAATCGTCGTCACCACCAAACCGCCGCCGCATCGCGCCAGTACAATGCTAGTATATATATATAGGGGGATGAGAATATAAGGCTGTCGGATATCTAAGCTTAGGTGTGAAACACTCACATATTATTTTTTTAATCCATAAAAATCATGGGAGCCCATGCATTTATTCATTAAAAAAAAAATAATAATATATTAATATGTGAGGGGTTCCACACCTAAGCTTAGATGCCGGACAACCTTATATTCCCTTTTTCCATCCATATATATATATATTAAGTTAGTGGTTAAATGAAATAATTATATAAGTAATTAAAGTTTCACTACATATTAGAGAAAATATAAATTATGTAATCATTAACAGTTATATAAAAAGACTATTAAGCTTGCTAAAATTCATTAATCCAATAAGAATAGTCAAAAAGACAATTACAATTCACTAAAAAATACTATCAAATATATATAAGAAAATGTAGGTTTTAAAATTCACATCGAAAAATAACATTATAATATATACATCATTATAATAACAATTTTTATAACAATTTTTAGAAATTAAAAAATAATTATAAATCACAAAATCGGTTAATAAGATCATACATCACAGAAAACCGGACAAACCCCCGAAAACCATCCGGTTTGTAACATGTAAAAATACTTATAAAAAAAAATCGGACACCCCTCAAAAACCCGATTAAACTGGTCCAGTCGAACCGTTCCATGACATTTAAAACGAGGCCCACACAAAAATATATAGACAAACAAAAGAAAGAAAAGACCAAACCCAAAACCAAAACCAAAACCAAAACCAACAGGCGTGTAGCTTATATACATATATATATCTTGTATGTATATGTTATATGCGGTGATAATTTTCTAGGACTCGTGCACGTCTATAAGAAAGGTGAGTCTCGTGTGTGGGTGGTTTGGACTAATTATCAATCACTGTCACTCACTCACTCACTCTCTCAATACTACGAGTCAGACGATTTGCACGTGACCCGTTTCATTTCATTGAATGGAAAACACACACTCACACACACTGGCTATGCCTCCCATTGTTGAGGTTTCTTCTTCTTCTTCTTTTCTTTCACTGCATTATTATTATTATTGATTTAACTATTTCAATAATTCCATTTTTGATGATTTTTATTGTTTAACTTATTCACTATAATAATAATGCATGTTTTGTCTACATTGAATTTCGGTTATTTAATGTTTATTATATACATGTCCTAGTAATTTTGAACAGTGTAAATAAATAATTTTGGTTCAATTTGACCTTTTTGTGTTTTTTTTTTTTTTTTTTTTTTTGGTGTGTGTGTTTCTGGGTTTATGAATATGAATATATTCCGAGAACTTTGTTTGTTGCATGAAGCTATTGGCGGAACGTGACCAATTTGTTTGAGGGGCCAAGTTCAATCAATACGTACAATCCAATTTTTTTAAACCTATATAAATATTCATGTTTTATATATATAAACGGAAATATTGGGTCCCTTCATTTTTGTGATTTTAGTGTCAATAAGCTGTTTCATAGATATAATTTTTTGATTTACATTAAATACAGACCGTTCATATTCAACATCACAAGATAGTGTGATATTGTGCTATTTATACGAGGCCGGGTAATTGGTGTAAACTGTAAAGTGCATGGTTGGGTAAGTTAATTTGATTCCCGGACCGGCGTCAAGGAGGTACCGAGGTAGCACCTCTCGTGGGGGTCCTCTGCTACAAGGTTAGCTGGGGTGAGGTCGGTTTTGATTGGAATTGCCCCGAGTCCCCGACCCCAAAATAGTATTCATGATTTCATGGGTGGGTTAATGGACTTTTCACTAACAAACACATGCACTCACCCAACATTGCATCTTTTCATGTTTGGTATATACAGATTTCAGTATCAATATGATACCATCACCTTTATAATTCGCTGGTTTTTTCTGTGGATTTTTGCCTAATATCCGAGTGTTGGTTTGTATAATCCTCTTGCATATATTTTGTAATCCTAGGCGATTTTTTTGGTCGAAATAATGTACTACTTAAGGACAGTGAATCCATAACTATATAAGTATATAGCATTATTCTAGTCAATGTGATTGTAGTTAAATATGGTGTTCTTCAATTTAGGTATTGTTAATTTGAGTATTATTTGGTGCCATGGTACATGTACACACAAAACAAAAGTACTGTTAGTCTGTGTCGAGCACTCGAGCCTATCTTTCCAGGATTTGACGAACCTTGATAGTTCAAATCTATAGATTAAGCTTTAAAGATATGATATTACTTGCATAGTGGACTAAAAGGAATGGCAAAGTATGATGTTTCAGTTAGTGACAAGTGATGCTAAATGATTCTGAATAAGTAAGTTTTTGCTGGAATTTTGTTTTTATAGTACTTAAATAATTGTATGTTTGGAATTAGGGTAAGAATAAATGGGCCACTCTATCCCTTGCTTACAAGTCAGTAGGGGTTGTGTTTGGAGGGCTTGTGACTTCACCGCTTTATGTGTACCCTTCAATGGCATTAAAATCTCCAACTGAAGAAGACTACTTGGGAATCTACTGCATCATGTTCTGGACTCTTAGTTTAATTGGTGTTGTCAAGTATGCTTGTATAGCTTTGAAAGCTGATGATCAGGGTGAAGGTATATATGTTATACTCATTATGACATCTTATATATGTATATGTATGATATGTATGTATATATATCTTTCAAAACACCTGAACTTCCTACAGTTCTTCGTTATGTACTTTAAGGTACGAGAATTGCTGACATGTGAATGATGTGCTTTGCAGGTGGTACATTTGCTCTATATTCATTACTTTGCAGGCATATGAACATTGGAGCCATTACTTCAACTGGTGTCAGTTCACCATCAAGCCGTTCACATAATAATAGCTTGCATCAAAGCTTTAAAAAGCCAAGTAGACTTGGGATGTTTATTGAGAGGAGTCTGATTGCTAGGAGGATTTTGTTTTTCATAGCAATACTCGGCATGTGTATGTTAATTGGGGACGGAATACTCACCCCTGCTATCTCAGGTTTTCTTTTATATACCTCTATCATATACCCCCGAGAAAGAAATAAAAGTTGTTTTCCCATAGAATTGAGGGTGCCACGTTACATCTTATAAAGACCTTTTGTGTTTCTTCCCCCTTCCAAATTTGTACAGTGTTGTCAGCAATGGAGGGCATCAGGGTTCCTTTTCCAAAGTTCAGCAAATGTAAGTGCAAAGGCATGCATATATCTATTTTTAATGGAGTATATTTTTTATATTTATATAGTGCTTCAACTATTTTTATGCTTTTTGCAACTGAATTATCAGCTCTGGTAGAAGCCCTCTCTGCAGCAGTTCTTATTGTTTTGTTTTTGCTACAAAAGTATGGTACTGCACGAGTAAGCTTTCTGTTCTCCCCCATCATGGGTGCATGGACGTTGACGACTCCCCTTATTGGTATTTACAATATCACATGTCATTACCCTACAATTTTCAAGGCAATATCACCCCATTACATATTCCAGTTCTTCTCGAGGAATGGCCATGAGGGATGGTTGTTGCTCAATGGTATGGTCCTGTGCATAACAGGTGAGTCTCCTGAATTGTGGTATCCAACACTACTGAGCTGTGAACATCATGATTATGTCTTTGCTTATTTGCTGAATGGATCAGTTGGGTTATTGTTTGAAATCTCAAACGTGTCTAATGGGTTGAAAGTGCTTAAAGTTGATGTTATAGTGCATAGATGGGTGAGTTCATTTCAAGGAACCAATCTGGGCCCTTTTATAAAAAAAAAAATGGATATCACATGTGATTGAAATTTCACATATATCAATCACATGTGATTTACTTGGTGTCATATTTTTTAGTGCTGTAAAATGAACCCCACCGTGCATATGTCCTAAATAGTTTTATTCATAGTTTTATATTTATACTATTATGTAATAATATTGTTTTTGTAATCATAGTTTATGATTCGATCATCTATGATTTTCTTACATGGCATAAAATTGTTGGCGGGGCTGGCCTTTCCTGGCATGTACAATGACCCGTTTTAACTAGAAACTGCTTTTGACCCTGTGCCCGACCTGCCCATCTTACCACTTTTATATATCATTTGACGTTTTGGTTTGTATTACTTATCTTACTAGGCCAGTTAAGTCTTTCTTTTTTAACCGAACATAATGCACCACCTGTCCACCTTGTTTAGTATTTGTTTTGAAATTCATCCTAACTATTTATTTCTGTCTTTTAACTTAAATGAGTCATATTTTGTCACAAAACTAGATGAGCTTTATGGGTTTCCCGTCATTATTCTTCTTTATTTAAATTTTACAGTGTCTGCACTTTCTTTTTAATGTTTCTTTCCATAACCATCAAATTAGGGTAATGTGATAATTTGAAGCACACTTTACATAAAGTACATACTTGCTCAATTTATATTCTTTAAATTTTATCAAGACAAGATGTTTAAGATGTTTAGTGGCAATATGAACTTCTGCTCTCATAATGAATATGCTACGAGTGAGTTTTGGTTATATCATAAGTTATAGAGTTTTCTTACTGACAAGAGTAAAGTGATCAGTTTTTCTTTTACGGAGAGAGAGCACTTGAATGTACATAAACTATTGATTACTGAAGTGGAGTATTTCCTTTTCTTTTTGTAATCAGGTGCTGAAGCATTGTTTGCTGACCTTGGTCATTTTGACAGGCCATCTATTCAGGTATTCCGTTTCTCTTGGTTTTCAATTCAGAGGTGGGAAAGTGGACAGGTTGGGTAATTGGTTGAAGTTGGGTCCTTTGTACGGATTAAGTATTGAGTATCATTTTGTACAGGTTATAACAGGATTTAAGCCAAAACATCTTTGTAATTTAAACTTCTTAGTCTTATAATATTAAATAAAAATTGTATATTACGTCTTTAAGTTAATATACGAGGTTTTTGTGCATTGATAATACACCCTGGGCAAACTTTCGACCACCCGTCTCATTTGAACCGTCTTCTAATTACTTTTCTTTTTCTTTAACCCGAGTCAACTTATTTATAAGTAGTTGGTCGACATTTCTACCTGTACTTATCATTAGTCTGGTTCACATAAAATGGTGCTCTCATTGACTGTTCACAGATCGCCTTTTTATCCTTTATGTATCCATCACTGGTCCTTACATATGCGGGACAAACAGCTTACTTGATCCAGCACCCAGATGATCATAGTGATGGGTTTTATAAGTTCATACCCAAAACGATATATTGGCCTATGTTCGTTATATCCTCATTGGCTGCGACCGTCGCCAGTCAGGCTCTGATATCTGCCACCTTTTCTGTTATCAAGCAATCTGTTGTATTGGATTATTTTCCTCGGATCAAGATTGTGCATACATCATCCAGCAATGAGGGCCAGGTTTACTCCCCAGAAACAAATTATACCCTTATGGTTCTCTGTGTTGCTGTCATACTAATTTTCGGAGATGGAAAAGAAATTGGAAACGCCTTTGGTATGTCCCTTAGTTCTTGCATCACAATTTCACAGCGTTGATTTGATTGCATCTGTAATTTTTTATTTTTCATCTGCATAACCTCTGGTGGCAAAATGCATGACCCGGATGTATCAGAATGGCTAAAGTTTTTGCATGGGTTGGATTGGTTAGCTTGACGATTTGATGTGAAACACTTATGTCTTATGTCAATTTGTTTGTAAATAATTACTGTGTTAAATATTATTTCTGTGATCACTTTTAGCTCAATGTTCTTTTTCTGAAAAAAAAAAGTTAGCTGTTTCAACCTGTACAACGAAGTGACTTATTTTGACTGATTACCCAACTCATCCACTAGGCCCCTGTAGTGTGATAGATGGTATGCATTTGCCATTTTCCGGTTCAAGCTCGTTTTTTGAGATTATAATGTATGATTCACCATATTAGGTTCTACTTAATTTATTGCATATTTACATTTAACACTCATGCCATTGTATTTGCAGGTCTTGTTATCATCCTGGTCATGCTCATTACTACCATATTACTAACATTGGTGATGATCGTGATTTGGAGAATTCCCACAATACTTACCGTTCTTTTCTCTTTTGTCTTTTTAACAATGGAAGGTCTCTACATGAGTTCCGTCTTCACCAAAATCAGAGAAGGTGGATGGATTCCATTTGCCATCTCCTTAATCCTTTCTTTTATTATGTTTGGTTGGTTCTATGGGAGACAAAGAAAAATGGAATATGAATTAACCCACAAAATAGACATGGACCGCCTTAAACTTCTTCTTTCTGACCCTTATGTCCAAAGAGTTCCTGGACTCTGCTTCTTTTACAGCAACATTCAAGACGGGTTCACCCCAGTTTTAGGCCATTATATTAAAAACATGAGATCCATTCATAAGGTAACCATATTTACAACACTCCGGTATTTGTTGGTTCCGAAAGTGGCACCAAATGAGCGATTTGTTGTCAAAAGATTAGGACTTAAAGGTGTATACGGGTGCTTGATTCAGTACGGGTATGCAGACTCGCTTAATCTTCATGGAGACTTTGTTTCTCAAATAATTTCTAGCTTGAAAGATCATATAATGAATTATTCTACTGAGAATCCGACTGCAGTTCCTTTGGAGGAGCAAGAAATGATCGATCTTAATGAAGCACAAGATGCTGCTGTGGTTCATGTTCGTGGGAAGACAAGGTTTTATACAAGTAAGGAGTGTACATGGTTTGATCGGTTCATGCTTGCATTTTATGAATTCATGCATAGTAATTGTCGGTCTGGGCTTCCTACTTTAGGAGTGCCTATTCCCCAGCGCATAGAGGTTGGTATGCTATATGAGGCCTAAAGGAAATCTGGTGTCAAGTTACCTTACTAATGAACATAGTTTGTTGTAAGTTGTAACAAACAAGATCTTTAATTGTGAAAATACAATGGCTCTAAGTTTTGGGCTTATAAATCTTTCAGATGTTATGACAAAATATATTGAACTTGCTCTCTCAGTCTGCATAGTCTTCAGATCATTTTGGCTTCTGATAAATTGATTGTTCCTTGAAATTAGAAGTGGTTTGACACTTTGACCCTGCTGCCATTCAGAGATAAAAGAAGTGGTTTGACCCGTGTACTTATGAATGGATTGATTCAAGTTATTTTATGTCTAACGAGAGATAGTGCCTGTGCGTTGCAGCGGTGAGATGACGGGGTGGTAGGTAATAGGAGGTGATAAGGCATAGAGTGTGATAGCCAAATGCCTTAGCCGTATGCCCACGAATTTGAAAATTCGTCGAAGGTATATCGAATGACATCTCTAATGAAAGGGCACGAAATTTTAAGAACACCCATACAATTTTTATAGTCTATCGATATACGGTTTTTGAGATAAAAGATCTTGAATAAATTAGAGGAATAAAATGATTTATGGAGGAGAGAAAAAATGAGTGATTGAGATTTGAGAAGAGAGTGAAAAATGAATAGTTGAGATTTAAGGGTATTATAGGTATATTAAGTAGAGATCTTTAAACTAGTGAATAAAAAAGAGGGACAATATAAGTACTTCAATTCATCTTTTAAGAATTTCAAAAAAAAGATTACGAGAATCATATGGTTAAGTATTAAATGGGTTACGAGTATCACATTTAATTCATTTAAGTTTTTTTTTTTTTGAAAATTGAATTTTATTCATAACACCAACGCCCACCAAATCAGTGGGTCGGCACCATATACAAACATATATTTACATCAATTGGAAGCTACACCAATTATTCCATGATACAGTACAATTGTTCCCCCTATGCTTATACCATAAGTACCCCAAAGATTTTACGTCTTGAACAATCTTTGACGCCTCGATCTTTTTTTTGATCAAAAATCTTTTCATTCCGAGCCTTCCATAAGCACCAACAAGTGATAAAGATCACTCCTTTGACAGCCTTCCTGTAAATCTTCCGGTAGTAACTACGGCTCAAATGAGTCAAGAGTTGTCTAGAGTGTAATATTAGGTCTTTAATACCGAACCGTTTTGACACACACAAAAACTGTAATTTAGAGTAGACATTATTAATATGCTGACTGGTAAACTCATTTTGTCACCTCTACTTAAATCAATGTGTAATTTGACTCGTTTATAGTACAAAGTTTTAGAAACCTCTCATGATTCATGATCATACTCAACATGGCTCGTTCTCCAAGTCTATCGAGTCCTGATATAGAGAGAATTAAGATAACAGAAAGAGATATATTGTATCAAAATCAAGTGGGATTGTATTCACTCACAAATGTATCTATATATATTGAACATAACTGCCTAACTGACCAATCAAACCATCTTTGTAACTTGTCACTTCCAATCCCTTTAATATTGATTATATCATCTATAGCCATTGTTATTCTTATATAGTAACAAGTCAGTTGAACAAAGAAAGATGGTTCGCTAGCAGGATCACAACACGAGCCATGCTATGCCGCTCCTACGTCAAAGTCACCCATCTTTATAAGAGTTGCTGGGTCTGGTAGAAGCTTTGTATCTTCTTGCATTGGCTTTTGTATTGTTACTATGTATTGATCATTCAAGTTCAAATACTTTTTTTTTTTTTATAAATTATTAGACTACTTTCGTAAGAAATATAGAAAGTGAGTAAAATTTGTTGTGTTGGTGGATTAAAAACATGATTAGTCTTATGATCACAATTTTGTTAAATCAAGTTTGTTTGTTCATCACGAATTAAATTTTTTAAATTCCCTTTATACAGACCTACTGCTTTGTAATAAACGTTATAGAAACTTTTTAAAATATTTTACAAACAAAACGGCCTATTAGCTCAGTTGGTTAGAGCGTCGTGCTAATAACGCGAAGGTCGCAGGTTCGAGACCTGCATGGGCCAAAGGTTATTTTCTCAGTCGGCTTATTTTTCTCTTTTTAAGTTTTTATCCTGGAGACTACTGTTAAGTTTTATTTATTCTGCTTTTCATTGTTTTCTGGGAACATATAGTTTCTTGTTCATTTTAACAATAAAATTTGATACTTTTTTCAAAGTTTTTTTTTTTTTTTTTAAACTGGTCTTATACTTATTTCAAAGTTGCAGGCTATTTTCAAATGGGAAGCAATATATAAACAACAAACCTCTGTCATACACAATATATACATTATCGTCTTAATAATATTAATGATAGAATGTTGTTCCTATATGAACAAACCAATAAGAGACGTCAATTTTTTTCATTGATCAATCAGAAGCTCTTTCTCATCGAAGCAATCTCCGGTCTTTGGGGAATGTAATTGTCAACTCAATATGGGAGAAATCCTTGAGGGCCAGAACTCATTAGTTCTGTTTATATGTGAAGGTTTAAGCTCTTCATATGTGATCAGACTGCTAATGCGCCCATTTAATGAGACTTAGAATGTCATCGGTTCTGTTTCAATCACACAAGTACACCACTTAATACATCCAAACATGTATGCATGTTATATTTTTGAACCGTATTTTTTTGTTTACTAGGATTGGATATATGTTATTGCATACCAATATTTTTTATTTTTTGTCATGAACTTAAACTACAGATTAACACTATGGTCATCATCCATCCTTTTCAAACAAATTGGCTTTGGTTGATGATGTTGTTTCTGTTTTGGATATGGAATTATGTATCTTGTTTTATAGTTATTACTAATCTCACCATGGTTTAGCTTGACATTTTTTCTGCTTATGATAATAGGTAATAGCAATGCAAATAGTTAAAAGAAATATTAATTATTAAATTAAATATTATCCCTTGATCATGCCTGGGTAGTCTGATTAGCTAGTATAACCTATAACAAAAAAAATATTTAGAAAAGCTTCTAAGCAAACCACAGCTGGCAAGCTTCCAAATGTCTCTCATTTGGATAGAAAAAATTGGCCCTGCCAATTGATAGTTTATTAATAACGTTTACAGTTCTGGCATATTCTACATTGTTTCAATATGGTACATAGTCACTTCCATTGGTGACCAAGGTATATTCTTTGCTTTAGAGATCACTCCGATTCCCATTCCCATCATTATGCAAACGCAAACTCAATACCAATAAGAAATGTATGGAGTATATTGAAACCAAATGCTAGTTACTTTCCGTCCAAAAGGCAATGATATTTTTTTCATGTGGCAATGACTTTTTCATGAGCAATAATTTATATCTAGGTGTGGGTAGTATCTGATTTGAACTCTTTTTATATATTTTAATCACTTAGTTAGCTTTTTGCAGTAATATCACTTATTCACTCCCCTTTACATTAAATAACCAAATATTATGTATGCTATATACTATGTAGTTTTTATATATATATATCTAAGATTGAGAAATTTAAGGACACGGTAAGAACACTTAAAAATATTAGTTTGATGCATTAAAAGTTCATAAAACTAAGATAGTGTATAACTAATTATCATAATTTAAGTGTTTAACAACATATTGATTCGTCAAAATTGAAAAAATCACTTTTTTTTGTTGGTTGCATCAATTTTGATGAATATGCATCCATCTTGGATGCATAAAACAAAAAACATGATTTTCTCAATTTTGACAAATCAATGTGTTGTTAAACACTTAAATAATGATAATTAGTTATACACTATGTTAGTTTTATGGACTTTTAGTGCATCAAAATGTAGTTTTTAAGTTTTCTCACCGTGGTCTTATTTTAGGTTGTTCTTATTTGATTGGCCCCCCTTATCTATATCTATATCTATACTTATATTACGAGCATAATGCCCGCGCATTTGCGGCGGCTAGAAAGTAATGACAATATAAAAGGGGGCGGTAGTGGAGAGCGAGGGAGGCGGTGGAGAAGGAGGGCGGCGACGGAAGGGGATAGAAAGTCGATGAGCGTATGTAATGATTAGAGTGAATGGGAAAGGATGGTATATAAGAGTATTATATTTAAATAGGGGTATTTAGGGAAGAAAAAAAGTGCTGAATTAAGATATGCAATACTCTTTATAAGGGAGTATAGATAAAGCAGATTCTCCATGTCTAACATTTTAAGTTTCAACATTTACTTTCCCAAAATGCCCTTCTATCAATTCTATATTACCAAACATCCTTTCTCTCTTCTCAAATCTCAACCAATCATCTTTTTTCTCTCTCCTCCATAAATTATTTATTCCTCCAATTCATTCAAAATATTTTATCTCACAAACCGTACATCAATAAATTATAAAAATTATATGGGTGTTCTTAAAATTTCATGCTCTTTCATTAGAGATGTCATTCTATATACTTTCGACGAATTTTTAAATCCGTAGGCGCAACCCGTACGGTTAAGGCATTTGGCTATCACACTTTATGACCTATCACCCCACCATCTCACCGCCGCAATGCGCGGGTACTTACTCTCGTGTAATATATATATATATATATATATATATATATATATATATTTACATTTGATATGCAACAAAGTTGCATGTTTATTTTTTATTGTTTCAGTTTTGACTGAATTGAAGCCGATTTCAGATTCGGTTTTGTGTTCAGTTTGTGTTACTTAATCTGGGCTTCATTTGGTTTTCCAATTTCCGAAAACTGCAAAATACTGAACAACTGTATATAAATGCAACAAATAACCCAAAAACCGAGCCGGTGAACACCCAAATAGACCACTTGGCGAGCCTAGTGGCAGGATGTCCTATATGCGCTTGGTTAATGACAAAATGGTGGAAACCATAAGTTTGCAGTCTATTGGCTTTGTTAAATATGCATCCATACCCACTTCCAAGCATTTGGCTTCATCTGATGACATGGCATGTGCTGTTAGTGCGATGATAGGAATGTGTGATTCTGATTCTCTTTCTGCTTTACGAATTGCTTTAGTTGCTTCGTAGCCGTCCATCTTTGGCATCTGATATGTCAAATAGATAGAAACAAGTTATAGGCTCTCACATCCCTTAAAATAGTCATATAGAACAGTTCTGTAATACAATTCCATAGCTTTGTTCACTGTATTGTGCGTATTGGTGTCCGTTGATGGTTTTCTTGTTATCTTGGGAAACTTCGATTTAGTTTATGATTACTAGAATAGTTCCCGTGCAATGCTGCATTGACACATAATTTTAGGTAGTTACACAAAAATTTTATTTCAGTTTTTGTATTGAAAAATATATCTTGGTTGATGGGGCTGTCCTGCTGTTGAGCTGGGCAGGTCGCAGTTGGTGGTGGTGTAAGAAAGGGGTGATGTGTCAACTTTTTCTTTTATCGGATTAGGAATATGGGTGATGTGGCGTATTTCTGTTGGTCTTACTTAATCGGAGGTGGAGGTTTTGCTTTATATAATTGTATAGGTAGATGATTCATGGTTGGAATATGTTCCTTTGTATGTTGAACTACCTAAAGGAAAGCAAAAGACTTATAAAAGGGAAAATAACTGTTAACAATGACATCCTTACTTGACAGTCCATGAGTATTAAGTCGTATGCTGTAACATTGAGATCTAGAGCTTTTACTGCCTGCACCCCATCTCCCACGGTGACGACCTTAGCACCCATCTGCTCGAGCATCATAGTCGCCACTCTCTGGAGTATTGGTGTGTCTTCTGCCAACAAAATGCGTAGGCCTTCAAGTGCCTTTTGTCCATTCCTGGATTTGTCCGCATGATGAATACCTTGCTCATTATTTGAGTTTGGGAAGGAAGTCAATGTTACCATACTGTTCGTGCTCAACTTGTTCCATTCTGAACGGACTTCAGTAAGCTCAGGGAAGCAATTGCCAACTGGTCCACAAATTGTGAAGGTTTTTTCATTTGTTGCTTCAGTTCTGGAGCTTTCAGTTGAATTAATCGTTGATATTTCAGAATCATTTGAACTTTTTGTGTGGATGTGCATAGGATCAATCTGACGACATTTGTGTTTTTCAGTCCTCATAATTATATTCTTCTGCTTCTCAAGAATGCTTTCTTTTATAACAGCTTCAATCATTTGAATCATTTTTGCCTTGTACAATGGTCTATTTACCATCAACAAATGCCCTCTTCTTCGAAGCTCAATCTTGATGGAAGTCGATGTATCTTGATCTAGGATCCAAGCAAACTTTGGCCCCCTGTTGAATGTATCTAGGAAATTGAGCTGTTCCTTCCATATCTTTGTGCTCAAGTTAAGCATTCCGATATCAATGACTATAATGAAAACTGACATCTCTACTTCTTCCTTGTTTGATGCTTCAACTTTTGTATGCTCGTATGTCAAGTTTTGCTCATTAATCGTTGGTTTAAAGTGCTCCTGAAGTATATGTGTCAGTTCATTCCATTCGTTCGCTTCCCATACTGGTACTCCAAGTTTAGGTAGCCACTGGGAAAGAATTTCGGTACCCATTTTTCTACCGAGTGCCAGAACTACCTGTGTATAAAGTTTCGACGCAAGAAAATTCTAAGTTTTTGTAGTTCAGGTTCTTAAATAAGTTTGAGATAGTGGTGTTCACCTTCAAGTTATGGTCTGCAAACTTTAGTCGGTAGTTTTCTGTTGGTATATCTGCAGGTGTGCTGAGTAAGAGGTACAATTGCATTAAGGTGCCTGGTCCATTCTTCTTGACAACTCTAATTTCTCCGCCCATCTTGTTAACCTGTTAATAGCATTCTCTTTTTGAGGCAGTATAATTAAAATTTGTACCCAAGATAAGACGGGCCTTGCTGTGCCATGTATTAATTGGCTCAAGGAACCTTCTTCCTTACCAGGGTTCGAACAATGCATAACCCAAGACCAGTCCCACCATGCCTGAAATTATAAAGTAGTTTCGGGGATATATAGTTGAACTATAATTTCAGAAAATGTGGAAATTTCAATAAGATAGCATTTAATTCCTTACAATCTAGTTGTTGATGGGTCGGCTTGTTCAAAGCTTTCAAATACTGATCCCCATTTACTCGGATCAATTCCTATGTGGCAAGAATGGTAAAAGCAGTTAAAAGATTTCAATTTATGTGTTTGATGAGAGGAATAATATAAAACATAAACTGTGATATACTTAAGCTTCATACCACATCCAGTATCTTCAACTTCGAAAAAAAGAATCATTGTTTTGTCATTCTTGCAGGATCTTCTCTCGTGAAGTCCTTCGCGACTGATCTTTTTCTGGGATGCAGACAACAATGCTTTATGATCAATGAAGAAGTTTTCACTGTTACTGAACGAATCTAGATTCTCGCACCAGCCTCGCAGAATAATATATCCCGCTGTAAGTCAATTTCTAATATTAATCCTCATGGACAAAATATCCAAAAAAAAAAAGTAACATTACTTTGATCATATTGATGTACATGTGATTCCCTATTCAGCACTATAATAACTGTGAAATTGCACTTACACGTTGTAAACTTGATCGAGTTACTGATTAAATTTGCGAATATCTGAACAACTCTACCTGAGTCTCCACGGACTAGTCTTGGCATATCATCTGATGACATTAACCAAAATATGGCATATTAAAACAATAGTTTTGACCTATTAGTTGGGACTGCAGGTCCCAAGGACCCAAGTGTTTAGCATGAAATAATGAAACCATCTTTGTTTATTCCTTTAGGATCCGATTTGATGATAGTAGCGGTGGCAAAATGGGTGGGTCAGGTAGCACGTCAAAAAAGTTTGGTTTAGAAAAACAAATATAGTGGTAGATGTCAGGCTGACACGAGAGAGTTTCCATCCAGTTCTTCCAACAGAGCGTATAAATACTTATGTCTGAAGTCTGTAATACGCAATAAATGATACTTGAATCGGGATTTTGTCACAAGGACATAAATATTATCGGACAATTGATAATTACGACAAAAAAGTGACAGATTCTGGCTTCATCCAGAGAAAGACCACACACCTCTAAAATTTCCACTGTCATAGCTTTTCTTTTTGTGTTGTATATTATTAAAAATCCGCATTATTACAATGATTAGCCCCCATTTAAAAAACAATGATAACCTAGTTTAAATTTTTTCAATAGGTGAATTAGGAGATTGTATGCAATATGCATCAAAGTTCCCTTTGGGCAACATCCGACCTGTGAGACCCATTTCATTTGTAGCTAATATTTTTATTAGGCTCAGTAGAGATAAAACATACTCGAATTGACCCATTAGTAACTGGGTCGAAATTGCCACTTTTAGATGATAGTCATGGTGTTGTATTTGTACCAGAAAGATCTATGATGGTTTCCACATTGTGGTTCTTGCATTGCACAGAAAACATATCTATGAGTCCTTCAAGTTCTCGCCCCAAATCAAACTCAGCTTCTTCCAGCACTAGTTTACCAGATTCGACCTGTAATATATAAAATATTAACCAAGTGTTCTCTGTAGGACAAATTTTTTATAAATGATCGAATGAGTTTTGGCGTATATATCTGATGACCTTTCTTAAGCTATATAGCTAAACAATATGCAATATTTTTTGTAATTTTACCTTACTAATATCCAAAATGTTATTAAGAAGCCTGAGGAGAGCTGTTGAACATCTACGAATTTGAGTGATAGTTGCATATTGTTCGTTTGTAAGACAATCATCACATAGAAGAATGTCCAACAATCCTATGACTGCAGCCATTGGCGTTCGCAGTTCATGACTGTTTCACAGACCAAGTTTTCATGATGTTATATTTACATATTTGTCATGTGATCTTTGAGTTGTTAGTTAGAGAATGAAAGACAAAAGTTATAACTAATACAAACCTCATGTTGGCTAAAAACTGGCTTTTAAAATTGCTTGATGCCTCAGCCTTCCTTCGGGCGTCTAATTGACTAATTAGTTCTGCCCGTAGTTTCATTTCCTTCGATACTCCATTAGTCAAAATGAAAATACAAATACAGCCCACAAGTAGTATACATACAGATGCAGATATCAATATCACCAATGTCTTGAATGCCCTTTCATCCACCTTCCCCATTATGAACTTCCTTGGAATACACAGAACTCCCACCTGTATAATCTCTTCTTGAGTAAGCATTTCATATCATATAGAGGTGGCAAAACAGGTGGTTCGGGCAATTTGGGTGATGTGTCAAAATGGTTTTTCTTGTCAAAATATTTCTATTGTACAAGCTATACAGGGTTGGGTCAGGCTAAGTTGACCAAAAACACTCGAGTAAATATGATTAAAATAGTTTTATGATTTCATCAATAATCTAAAATATTGTATCGAGTGACCCAGGATTTATGCTTAAACACTGGCTTTGTCAACTTTGCACCCTTTAAGCCATTAACTCATTTGACACGTTTTCTTTTGATCTACTTTTTAACCGTTTGACCTGTTAAAAAGAGAACAGATACCCATAAATGGGTTGAATTTTCTAGTTCTATATTGTGTTATTTCCTGGTGAAACATACCATAGGGAGTCTTGTTAAGTTCAAGAAAAACGAATCTATGTAATATCGCTGGCCACCAAGCGTGGCAGTAGCTGAGTGAACCTCATGGTAGAGGGGCTGCTTGTCACCATAGGCTTTGTGCAACCACTTGGCTCCAGACTGTATTATCTCATCTTGAGAATCTACTGCCATCATGAGTGTAGGCCCATTTGATGAATTTTTTAACAACGGTGTGCTAGAAGAAGTTGCAAGCAACCACCCCTCTTGAGATGTCAAGTAAATGTGTCCACCATGGAGCTCCACCAGTTCTTTCATAAGTTGCCCGACACTGTACAAAGCAGTAGTAACTCCCACTACCGCAACTATACTAACACGATCCTTATCCCATACAGGCAAAGCAGCTGACAGCAAGGGTGAGTTGGTAAATTTGCTCACAGCCACGTGCCAGGTAGCTGCACCATTAGGTACCTGAGAAATACCTGCAATATTAAGTAATTCATCTGGTGGGATTTTCTCATTTTTTTCCTTTCTTATACCAGTATCCGGATCCAGCAGTTCTCGGTACCAGATTGCTGACAAGTTACCATGTATCGTCTGATCATTCCACTCTTCATGAGGTAAAGATCTGTTCATTCCATAAGGTTCAACCATTGTGTAATTGTCTAAATCGGAGTATATATAATATGTATTTTTGCTTCTAAGGTCTCGATGGAAGGCTTGAACAAATCCATTCCTGTATTTTATCGACATTGAATTTAGAGCTTTGCGGCTTGAGAAAAGCGCCCATGTGATGTCTCTCATAGCTTCATACAACTGACATACATTAGGAATTAAAATTAGCTTCCATTTTACTTGAAATTAGTCAATAGAAAAAAAGGAAGAAAGTTTAGTTATATGAAGTGACAAACCTCTACTTGCTGTGCTTGGTTTTCAGCTTTGCTATATTTCCTGATAACATATTCTGAAAGCCTAACTTGGGATGTTGTTATTTCAACTGTTGAGTTCAATATTTTCCACATACGCAATATGGGACGTTGCAATAGTTCAAACCGAAGGCCATATGCCAAAGTGTTTAATGATGATTTTGTGTAGACTTTGGTGAAATGCCATGAGAGTATTGTTAGTAAACCTAGAAGAATTGCCAGCATTACCTGCATACGTAAAAACATTTATAAAGATTCATTATTAAGTTGAAAGGGAGCTGCATTTTGGTTTCAAGCTTACAAACAAAAACGGTCTTTAATTGGAACATCAGTTTAGTATTATTAAATAACCATAGTTTTCTTGATTCTTGACGTTTGTTTGTGATTACCATGATGGCAAGACGGGCTACACAAACGCTATAGCAACGGAATTCTTCTTGATTGACCGTGTTACTTAAACTTCTTCTGCAAGGTAATTGGTTTTTTCCTGTCAAATATATGGAGATTCTCTTGAAGATTCGTCTTAGTGTTGATGTCATTCTTGTCGTTCGAGCTGGTGAACATTGAATGTTCATGTTGTTGGCTTCTTGTATGTGTGTGGTGATATCGATTCTGCAGGGGAGCAGGCTAGACATTCATCTTTACAACATAAAACAGATACGAGTACTATATAATCAGTGATGTGATTTATAACACCAAGTAGCATTTTTATATATGTATATAAAACTTTTTAGGCGTGTGTTCAAGGCTTTCAAATATGTACTTTACATCACTAATATTTTGTTGCTTCTGTTATTTGGAAGGCACCATCTAATTGTTTATGCCAATAGTGGGAGTATGTGGTTTCTTTTTGTCACTTGGTAGTACGAGTAATATTATTTGGAAAATGATTAAACCTCTCGAAAATCCTTTTAAAAATCCTCCTCAAACTATTATAACATAACATGTGGATTCCATCTTGATTTTATCAAATGTCAAGATTTTATAGTTAGAAGGTTTTCTAAGAGAATTGATACTTTGATATGAGGATATATCATTTCTCATATTATTTACTTAGGTCGCTTTAACCGTGTATGATATGACAAGTGCTCTTAAGTGACACCATTGTACGGTTTGGTTGGTGGCCAATGTCGGTTTTGAGGGTCAAGGATCGACGAGTAAGTGATGAGTGTACTTAAATAAGAAAAATCATTTTTTATATTTTTATTTAAAACATCAAATTATCTTATTCGTAATTCAAAATTATATAAATGTTTGAGATGAAGCCTACAAATCCAAGAAGTAAGACTCAAACACTGATAAAATTAGATAAATATCGTAATTAAACGAGTAACTACAAAACCTCTTTTAGTCCATTTCTAACCTACCCTGTCCAAACTTCACTTTAACTCTAGAACTAGCCCCATTTATAGAATTGCATTAAATAGAAAACTTTAAAAATTTATTACTTTTGATCAAGATATTCAAATCTATTTGTTCCTTTAGCTTCAAATTATTAGAGAGAAATATTTCTTATTTTTTGTTATAAAATCCCTTAAAATCTTAAATATTAAAAAAAGAGTTAATGACATAAATCGTCCCTGTGGTTTACCAAAATAGTCACCTTTCGTCCTTAAAAATCCAAAACCTCAAGGACAGTCCTTTATAGGAGGATAAGGTTCACGTTTGCTCCTTTGACTATTTGACCGTCACCTTCTCTCCGTTAGACCCCCCACGTGAGGGGTATTCTAGTCATTTCCACTCTAAAGGACGAAAGGTGACTATTTAGGTAAACCACATGGACGATTTATGTCATTAACTCTTTCCAAAAACCTGATAGTTTTTTATCTTTTTGTTTCACTTACTTAAAGCCTAGATATTCTAAAATTAAATACATATATACACATACATAAACACAATAATACATATATCTCTATTTGAAGATCAATCTATCCAATTTCATTCATTTATTCAAATGAAATGGCTGTCATTAATCAAAGGTAGAGAACACAACAAAAAAGAATGAATGAAGATGGGGATACCATCACTTTCCTGCAAACCATCGCTGGGCTTTTTTAGGCCATCAAACCGTTGAATCTTTCAGGCTATCTGCTATATATATATATATATATATATATATATATATATATATATATATATATATATATATCTAAATGGTGACAACGGAGATGGGGAGGTCGGCGTTATGGTGATCGGATTTTATAGATATAGGTATATATCTGGATATAAATATCGATTGGAGGTGGGGTGCGGTGGTTGGATTAGATGTATATGGATCTGGATATAAATTGTGACAACAAATTTTATAGATTTAAAAACAGGTCGGCGGTGTTCATGTTCGTGTTCATGAACGAATGCTCATGAAAACTAATGAACGAACACAAACAAACAAACCCAAACAAACACCAATGAACAAACATATAACTAACAATATTTACAAATATATAATTAGAAATATTAGACTTCATATTCAAGGTTACAAATTATTGATCGACTCAAATTTTTACAGAACTTTCCTATTTAATGAAAATATCCGGTTTGATATAAAACGAGAATTTATCTTTATAATTTGTATTTAATTTTCTTTTTAAGTATATAAAGGATTAGATATTAATGTTAATATTAAAATTAATATATATATATATAGCAAAATGAAATGTTCACGAACATAAACGTACGAATGTTCATGAACATAAATGAACGGATGTTCACGAACATCGTTCACGAACATTGTTCACAAACATATTATCGAACGTTCACGAACATAAGTGAACGAACGGGAGTTGTGTTCATGTTCACGACAAATTTTTGTGTTCATGTTCGTTCATTTAACTACACGAATGAACACGAACGAACTTCCCACCGAACAGTTTCATGAAATGTTCATGAACTGTTCAGTTCATTTACAGCCCTAGATGTGGTGTGGAGGGTCGAGTAGGGGTGACGTTAGTGGTGGTGATGAATGGGTTTGACGGAGTTGATGATGAGTAGGGCCGGCGGCGGCGAATTGTGAGGTGCCGATGATTTTTGGTGGTTTGGTGATTAGCAGTGGCGGTAGTATAGATATATGTATAGATTTACACTTAGAAAGAGATAGATGCAGATGTATAGATATATCAATGGAAAGGTTTAAAGGGATTGGAAAAAAAGAGGATGATTTTATTTTTTTTTGTTATTATTAAAAGAAATAGTTACACTTTTTGGTTTTTGACATACATCGTCCATGTGGTTTACCAAAATAGTCAACTTTCGTCCTTTAGAGTGAAAATGACTAGAATACCCCTCACACGGGAAGCACGTGGGGGGTTTAACGGAGAGAAGGTGACGGTCAAATAGTCAAAGGACCAAACGTGAACCTTATCCTCCTATAAAAGACTGTCCTTGAGGTTTTGAATTTTTAAGGACGAAAGGTGACTATTTTAGTAAACCACATGGACGATTTATGTGATTAACTCTTAAAAAAATTACCTCGACAGAGCATAAGTTGCTTACACAGAATTGGCTTTGCTAACACTCATGTTTTTAGAAATACAACTACTAAAACCAATGCTCTCTTGTATCCTAACCACAATCCTTGCTGTATCAACTTCTTAAGCAAGAAAAAGAGGATTTCCAACCCAATCTAAAGTTTATAGCTATTGAATATGTGTTTTGAATGATTATAGTTGTGTATTTTGACCTCCATTTTGACGACGGAAGAAGATTCCCTCAAGTTAGACTAACATGACTAGTCATGTTAGGCTAATCTTGTCCCTTAGATGAAAATCAAGGGCCAAGATTCAAATATAATTATTGAATCTTAGCCCTTGATTTTTAATCAAGGATCAAGATGTCTCCAACTTAACTCAAGTTATAAAAATAACTTGAGGGAATCCTTCTAAAAAAAAAAATATAAGTGAACTAGATTAATGACTAAAAATGTTTTAAATAATACTCTATCATGAAAAAGATAGATCGGTTAAAAAAGATGTTAGTAATGCTTTAAGAATCCTTTTCATTTGTAGGCCACTAGGCCCTCTCCTGATCAAAATTATTCGAATCTATATGCAGGTACGATTTTACATGTAATATATACTCAATCATAATCAGATGATGGTTTTTAAGGTAAAAGTTTCAACATCCCAAGTTACTTTCTTTGTCCAAGGATTGACACTTTATTGGTGTTTAAGCACTTTAAAGATATTGTTGAATTATATTATTCGACTTTTGCATAAGCTTCTTGGTGAAACCTAATTAATTGGTGATAAAGATGGAAGATTTGAAGATCATTTTAAAAAGCTAAGAATCTTGAGAGAATTTGTGTTCCACCACTAAGTATTTTATATTAATATGGTAAATCTCTATCCCAAATCCACAAAAGATGTTGATTACGTCACTAGACTTTAAATAAGAACTATAATTATTTATATTGCTTAATATGTACTCGTAATATATGCATAACTATAAGTCTAAGTAAGCTTGATGTTAGTATAGATCGCATCCATGCATTTTATTATAGGCAATTAAGTAATTTCACATAAATTTCTTATATATTTACAAAATTTCAATCATGAAACCGCAACCCGATACTTAAAAATATGTTTCATGTGCGAACAAAGTATATTAATGTGAGATATCATTGGATTCTAGATTGTCTTGAAGATGGTTTGTTTAAACCTAATAAAGTTCATATCTATGATAATGGTTTAGATATATTAACCAAGCCATTAGCATAGGAGAAGCTCAAGGTTTGTTGCTCGATCAGTGGGAGGCTGCAAGGCAATGTTAATTGACACTGTTACCATCAAAGCGGGGAATGAATGTAAACCAATTGTTGACAGACTCATAGTCAGAAAAAAGGAGAGATTTGTTGGGTTTGTTTTCATTCGCCAATGATGAAAACCCATCAAATAAGGCCCAAAATCCAAATTTATTGACTCCGGCTAACTTGTGATTTTAGGGCATTAGTTAATATATGTTTTGCGCAACCACTACTTCATTAGTAACAATGAGAGAGAGAGAGAGAGAGTTAGAGAGTTCTACGGTTTCATTTTTCACGTATAACAGCCCAGAAAAGTCTCGACCACTAAAGATTGAATTGTTGGATCGTTCCTGTTTTTGGACAGTAACTTCACAGATTGGACCATTGAATTTGTTTCAAGTGTTTTGAAACTCGAGATACAGTGGCTCGAATAGAGGGAAGTACATTTGGTGATGTGTTTCTTCGCTTGTCTTGTAACACTTCAACAAGACGGAACCATGAGGGTTATAAGAAAGTTCAGCAATGACATGGAAATTAAGTAGAGACACACTAAATGCAATCAAGGATTAGGGCAATCAATTCATAATTCTAGTACAATTATAAGTATCGAGTTAAATAATGCATGTAGAGCACAACACCATAAATAGTTTACAAAATAGATCAAATGGTGGCTAACGATCTTAAGCATAACCCAATAGTGGGAGAAAATGAACCTCGGATCCATATAGCCCAATGCCCAAAATCCTATCACATGCATGCAATCAACCAACACGTTTTTGATTCACATGTTCACATGAAAAGTGTACTAAAACGTGTCAACATAAAGTTGGTGAGTTCGTAGGTTTTAGTAATCAAAATCAAGTGCCGAGATATCAACCGTTATCGATATACAAGGGTTAGAATACCTAACGACAACAACAAACCCTAGAAAGGGCACACGTTAGCACAACTTCGTTACGTTTTACGTTAAACAACAACGACGACTCATACAACATTCGTTTATGTATATATATATATCCCATATATATATATAGGGTAACACTCCGGTGAAAACACTTTTAAAATAAGAACGGTGAGAAAACTTAAAAACATCATTTTGATGCATTAAAAGTCCATAAAACTAACATAGTGCATAACTAATTATCATTATTTAAGTGTTTAACAACACATTGATCCTTCAAAATCGAAAAAATCACGTTTTTTGTTTTGTGCATCCATCTTGGATGCATATTATCAAAATAATGCATCCAACAAAAAACGTGAATTTTTTCGATTTTGACGGATCCATGTGTTGTTAAACACTTAAATAATGATAATTAGTTATACACTATGTCAGTTTTATGGACTTTTAATGCATTAAAATGTAGTTTTTAAGTGTTCTTACTTGTTCTCATTTTAAGTTGGTTCTCATTTGATTGTCACCCTATATATATATATATATATATATAATTTCCTTATTTGAGAACTATTTTTTTTTGTAAGAACCATGAGAACTCTTAAAATATACATTTGTTTACATGTTTCTTTTGTTCATTCACATATGAAATGATATAAAAATGTATGTTGTAGAAGAAACTTTTTGAAGAAACCTTCAAAATAGTCTTTTGTGAACTTGTGAATGAATTTGTCCAAATTTTCTGTTCACATATGACAAAGGACTATATATAAGGTTTTGAAAAAAAAATTTATCTGCAACATATATTTTTATAACGTTTCACGTGTGAATGAACAAAAAAAAACATGTAATCCAATATAAAATTTAGGAGTTCTCACGGTTCTTACAAAAAAATGGGCTCTCAAAATAAGGGTCTTATATATATATATATATATATATATATATATATATATATAGGTTTTAGGTAAAATAACACAAGTATTAAAGTAAAACAAATAAAATAATAGGTTTTTCTTCACCGAAGATCACCGTGCAGCATGAAAATCATTGTGCATCAATTACTTCGTGAATTTTCGTGCATCATTTTAACCATGATCCAAGGGTCAAGATCATGTCTTATTTGTTTTTCTTTAATACTTGTTTTACAATACCCAACCCCTATATATATATATATATATATATATATATATATATATATAATCATAATATACATATAATATCATTTAATAACGTGGATTCAACAACTCGTAATGTGGGATGATCATACCCATGAGTGGATTCGTCAACCTATAATGTTTGGCTCGTCTTACATATACATATGATATAGATTCAACAATCCGTAACGTTTGGCTTGTGTTACATACATATATAATGCGGATTTAATAATCTGAAACGTTTGGCTCGTCTTACATTCACACATATACACAAGCATGCAATAAGATATTCAACGTCTCGTTCTCTATCATAATGTTTCAAATCAAACGACTATCGTTTAACGACAAGTACACTTTCTACCCCAAGTTAAGTAAACATATGAGCTACGAAACTCACCTTAGCTTTGTTTGAAGTTAGAAATGAGCTTAAGCAGGTAAGCGAAGAGTACAATGATCACAAACCTATTACATCAATATCCCATCATCATAATGTGTCCTAAATTAAGTTACAAGACATCCTAGGCCATACCATCACACCCCACGATCAATAAACGAACAAATAAACGAAAAATAGGAAAACTGACATTCAGGAGTGGCGTCTCATACGCTGGTCAGCTTAGATGGGTGTAAGAGACGGCAAGGTCGAGAATAAGAGACGCTAGGCCAACTAAACTGGCGTTTGGTACCGTAATGATTGGCGTAGCTTACGGTGGTCTAGAAAGATGATCTTTGGCACCTGCTAGAGTGTAATGTGGCGTAAGTCAGAGATTGTTAGCGTAAACTTGAAAATGAAAATACAAAGCAGCGTAAGAGATGGCAGGACCACCGTAATTTACAGTGGTCAGGAAAACGTTTTTTTTTTTTGGAAAATCGTTTTTGGGCCAAACTTGAGTTACCGAATCGCCTCTTTCGCTCCAATTTAGGTTTCCAAACTTTAACATAAAGTAATACTAGTATAACCAAGTCTAAAAATCATATTTTTACAAAAACCCACTTTCAAAGTTTCAATTCCCCAAGGTTTGGTTCAAGACAAGTTATGAGCCAAAACATACAATTTACGCCAAAATCAACCACCGAACGTTTAGATCTAAGATGGGGAAGTATCTACAATGTAAGAGGATCATTTTAAGCTAAGAAACACTTACCAATTTGGCCTACAACTTGAAATTCAGATTTAGCGTTCTTGGAGATGGATGAACACTTGGAACTTGCAATTTCTTGGATATTTGATGTTTGTTATTATTAGGGTTAAGTTCTAGTTAGTTTATCATTAACAACACAAGATTTGCAATGATTTGAGGGTGAATTTATGATGGTTTTTGTTGGTAGATGAAAGATAAGAGAGAGAGAGAGAGAGAGAGAGAGAAGAGATAAGGGGAAATGAATGGAGTGGGCGCGTACGTGGTATGGGGAGGCCGACCTAAGGAGTCCAAATGTGGGCTCCTGCTTCGCTAATTTCAACCAATAGCTATTCATTATCCATTTAAACATTAAAACAATCCTGTAAACACAAACGAACTTTAAATTACACTAAGGCTCAACAAAACGCTCGGGATTTATCATTAACTTATGAAATTCACTTACATTTAATTACATTAATTACAAGTCAAACTTAGTCAAAATTTACAAATGTTACATGTCTATAGTTTGTTTCCATACATCTTAATGCTTTATTCCAAGTGTACGATGATTGTTGTATGCCTCTAGTATAGTTAGAAAAGATCAGATTTATTGCTCTATTATTGGTGGTAGTGGATTTTAAAAGGCCTAAGGGTCTTGTGGTTTTCACTCTTACTTGGAGAGGTTTTTCAAGCTAAAAGCTCTTGTGTTTGTGTGTGCATTTGTTTACTGATTTTGTCATTGTTAGGGGCTCACTTTGATTACGTTTAGCGTATCCTATTTGTTAGCTTCCTCATAGGTTCATAAGGGTTGATGAGAAAGTGTTGCCAAACGAAGGGGTTATTCTACTTTTGTGTTTACCCTTATGGTGTTTATTTCCCATCAAAACTTCACATTTGATAATGAATACATATTCAAGAGCTTCCTTGTTATTTGACAAATCGAATTTTACTCTATCAAAATTTCAAAATAAAAGTCCGAATCTCCATAGGACCTAGCTCGACAATAAGAGCGGAAGGGTCAACAGGTGCACCTCTAACTATTGCCGATTCACTCCCTTTTCCACCTTCAACTTTCCATGGCGTCCTCTTCATCGCTGACTTATCTTGGTTTGCAGATAAACTTGTTTCGTTTATTGTCTTGATCTGTAATAAAGGATTAATTCATATGGTCAAAATAACACAAAGAATTGGTAGTTCATAAACTTAGTGTGATGACTAACCGTTTTAGAAGAAAACAACTTCTTTAATTCAACTTTAGTTAAGGTCGAATAATCAACGTCTTCACCAGCCTAACAATCAATATTCATGACAAGTAGGAAAGTTATCTTCAAAACTAATGGAATAAGGTGTCCCAAGAAGACAGGATCATTGCCAAAACACACTAGCGGGGAATCAGTGTCACAGACAGGATTAAGCTAAGAAATTGATGTGTTTAGGGAAAATTTTGGTGTCATTAGAAAAGATTGATTGATGGTACCTCATAGAGATGGGCTAGACGTAAGAGCACACATCCGTCATCCAATTCCTGAAAATATGAGTGTTAAAGAAAGCATGGCACGGTGATGAATCATTGTGTAATGACTCAAAATTTTACCTGAAGTGTAAGTAATGCAACGTTAAGGGGTAAACTGTAGTTTGGATCCATTGTTGTTGATCTCGTTGAGTGAGAAGCTTTATAATCTTCTTGTTTCTGTGATAATAAAATGGTTGTTAGGTTATGGTATCTTAAGAAATAATAACCTGTGCGCATTAAACCAGAATGTGATTTGCAAATTCCCAAGAGGAGAAAGGCTCAAAGTCCCGACATGCTGATCCCAAGCCGAGAAAAGATATGTTGACCTTCTAAGATAGATTAGGTACAGACGTGAAGACCCTTTTACTTGTGCAACGATACAGGTTACGTTTCATGAATCTAATATATAACAGGTCATAAAGGTTGATAGTCTTCCAAAGCGTTTTTTTAATGCATGAAACTCTTTTAATAATTTTACTAAAAAGAGTGATTGTCATAGAAGTTTATACTACTTTCGTAATTATAGGTAGACTAATGATTATATTAGGACTCTACAATTCTAGCGAAAGAAAGTGTTAGAAGTCAACAGTCTGAATCGTAGACAAAAATCACTCCTTTTTACTTTGACTTATTATCCATCTGCACAGGACCCACCCACTTTGCACCTCATGTTACAAAACACGACTGTCTCTATTAAATGATTGGCAAACATACCTCATGTGTAAAAGCTAAGAGAAGGGGTGAATAAATCTCTTGGCCCGTTGTTCGGCGCCATCGTGATCCGCTACCAATGTGGTCAACACTCATATAATAATTTCCTTGAATCTGAAACCATATCATAACACCGGATTTTAGTATTGTTTATTTCTCAATTTTGGATCCCATCCTTGTGAAAGAGACCCGGAACATTGGCTAAACGAAAATATAATTGTACCATACCGCAAGTCCTTGACACGTGGTCTTATTACACACAGTCTCGTCAAGGGCTTCACCGACTCCTCTACCATCATCATACAGCATGCGCCTTAAACAAAATAACAGAAAAGTCATATTTGTATGCTCATGGTACACAGCAAAGTATAGAAATAATACTTGCGATCACGGAGGAAAATGAGTACCGGTGAAACATAATCTCCATTTGTCCATCCTTGATGCTAGCTCCACCAGTGGCACGATCAACAAGGATTGACAACTCAGTTTTGCTATCTGTTGTGAACATTCCAAGATTGAGCTACAACAAAAAGTTAAAAAGCTTAGAGGGAGAAATATGGATATACTGTGTCAAAAATGGGTTAAGGATGATATGGGTCGTCTTAGTACAAGTTAAAATGAGTAGATTTGGGTTGACCCACAAATGCTATGTCTTGTCAATTACTGAAACATCTTATTAGTATATGATACGAAAACAATATAGTTATGAATCAAACTTGAGGTCAAGAGTGTTACTGGATAATAATTCCCAGCTACAGGTTGTGTGACTTGAAGAGGCCAGTCTTCTCTATAGTCTCGTACCTGATAATAAATTAAGAATTACTTGGTAGCATTTAGTGAGATTTAATCTAGAGCATAGAGATTATACCCTTTTGAGGAAGTCCCTTCCGTTAGAATCAGTATAAAACACCTTATTTGTAGCCATATCCGCTGTAATTCTTGTAATGACTTCTTTCCCAACACCATCATCCGTAGGAATCGGACCAATCTAGAGTCAATATTATTTCTTTTGGTAAGAATTCAGTGTTCTAAATGTGGTTCATGATTTATTAATCCATACATGTGAAGAGATTTATATCTAAGTTATGTTATGAAACTAGACTTAAGGCCATTCTTACGATGAACTCAAATTCAGCATGCTCTTTCTCTTTGTAAAGTCTGGTCACCTGAAAACAAACATATACAAGAATTTGATGTCAACTTTTAGATATATTGTCTTGAGTTGGCCCTCATCATTTGGCATGGGGCGTTACGTAATGGGCACTGGGCAAGGTTGGGTAAGAGGTCAAAACATATATTTCTAGTACAAGTCGAGTTAAGCCTTCACTTTTTAGCCAAATTATTTATACTAATTATAAAGAGTAATGATTTAGGAGGTTTTATGCATAAGCATACACTTTTTGTATCACTTCTCGATTCATTTGACCCCTTTTCTTTTCATTCTACCAGTTTGACCCCCGATAGATACAAACGTTACCGAAGTAGAATAGACTAAATAAACGTAAATAGCTGAATTTCCACCTCGAGAATCTGTGTTTGATTTATATTGATATAGAATACAAGTTCTGATTTCCTTAAGTTGAATTAAGATCCAGACCTGATAAATCCACGGGTTGAATTGCTGGTGAACTTCATCAACAAGTGGTCCACGAATGACTTTTATCGGTACCTGCAGTTAAGTGATTAATAGAAAGGGATCGTAGCACATAACAAAGATATTTCCCAAGATTTATCTAACTGGGCCGAACAAATGAACTTTGCTAGGGAGAAGAATACATACTGATCTTGAAACAATGACCGGGGGTGCTCCATCGGGGTGAAATATGTAGGCACCAGAAGGCTAATGGAATATATACAAATGACATGTGAGGATATATAATTTTCTTCAAAGTCTAGCAACACTAAGATACTAAGTTCAATTCACTTTTTGGCCACATCTCCGTCATAGAAATGAGAACCACCAACTGTAATTGATTAATGAATGAACTACATGGATTTAAAGTGACTGAACCTGGTTATCAGCTCCACTGCCATACCAGAGATAGCTTTGTTGTATTGGTAAGTTGATCTGCAATATCAAATAGTTTAGCAACAAACCCAAAAGCCGGTATAATTTGCATTGAACAATTAAAAATGGAACTTACTCCTGTCCTTGAATTTGTTACTCTTTTTAGCTGTCCAGACTGTAATGAGAAAGACATTTTCAAGTTTCCTGGTCCAATTTCTATAGTATCGTTTTGTGGAGTGTCTACCACAGAAACGTATCCTCCTGAAAATAGGATCAACACAGATCTTAATAAAGCTAGATGAAAGATTGTAAATATGTTTGGATTATTTCAAAATTTTATGTCAAGGAAGTTGTCATTAAGCAAAAAATCAATGTATAAGTTTGTTGACCATGTAGAAAAATTATACTGTATGTATTTGTGCTTAGAAAATAGTCATTCTAGCCACAAAAAACAAGCGTAAATGTACCTTTTTCAGATGTTTCGGTAATGAAGTAAGTGTTCCAACCCAAAGGTAGCACAGCTGCTTGAAATATGAGCCAATACTTTGGAACATCTTGGGGTGAAATTCCCAAATAAGCCTCTGTGTAAAAGCTTCTTATGTTGCTTGTTACGTTATTAAACTCTATGAACTGTGCTTCAATCGTATTGCCATTGTTGTCTTGCACAACAAAATTAACATCTTTGACCTATTAAAAAGTCAAATAAAATGGTTTGAGGTTTGAACAGTATAGCAAATGTTGAATATGCTGATCTATCATATTAATAGGAGGTCATTCAGAAAGTTTACTACTTACAGGTATCTTGATAACATCCGTGCGATTCCATCCAAGAGGGTTATAAGCAACAACCACCTGAAAAAGAAAAGAAATCTATGTATGCAACATCATAGAATACTAATCAATATATTCAGATTTTTGAAAGCTGGATTACCAAACTCTTTGTAGAAGGAATGTTTTCTGTTGCCGGGCAATAGCTTATATTGAGTAGCGGACACTGTCACAAAGGAAAGAATCATTAAGGCTCGGTTTTAAGCTAAACATGTTAATCTTTATATACATGAGTAAAACTAGTCATATTCTAATATAGAAGTTTAGATTAATTTTGAGGTATCACCTGGCTAAATATGGATGTGGGTTTGGTGCAATTACTTGTGGTTGATGTTAGGCGTGATAAAGCTGAAGTCACAACAGCCTCAGCCTATGGAGAAGTGAAGAAATGAAGATACATAAAGCATATATATACATATATATATATATATATTATTGTATCATAATGTAGTGTTAAAAGATGAATTAAGGTTGTACCTCAAGAGCTCCAATTGCTAAGCGTTTTTCGTAGTCATTTGTTGTATGTTGTTTAGCAGTACCAGTCACAGCATCATGGTGCTGTGCAATTCCCAAAGCATCTCCAAGACTGAAAGTGTTAGGACCTTTAGTTTGCCTTCCTGCCAGAAACTCGAGTTGCCTTGCTGCCTAATTTGTGACATGATATTATAGTTGGAAATTTTGTGTGGTACACATAAACTTATTAAACCATTTTCTTATACAATTGGCCGAATAACTTTATAATCAAGTCAAGTACCATAAATATAACTAATGTCTATATATACATATATTATAGAATCGATTAATCTTGTTTACCAAATAATATCCACTCAATGAACGTATGTATCCTTTTAGAGCTGGACGACTTGTAAAGTAACCCGTCCAGTAGGAATCTCCACCATCCGCGTATCTGCACACAAGAAACTACCATGTTAATGAAAGCTTATAGCTTCAATGGCTGCTTTCATAGATAAAATGCAGTCTAAAAAAACTCACGGGAAATAGTCATCAGTTTTGAGTGGCCACGACACGTTTGCAGCCATTTTTGCGTCAGTGTATATAGATGGAGTGGAATATAATGCATTTACACGACCATCCTGAGATTGTAAACAGATTTTAATTATTTCTAGTAGACAACTTTCAAACATGAAACTTAAAACGTACTCTGTTAACGTAGTGAATTAGCTTGTCCATCTGCTTGAACCAAGACTCTGCATACTGGTATTGGAAGTCATCTCCCATTGTCCACATAATATGGTTTGTTCTGGTCACATTTGCCTGTTCATTGTATTTTTTAGAATATCATCACTTTCTAAAGATAGCAGGGCAATTAACTTTTCTAACTACCCTACTTGTAAAAGTACACAATCAAATCAATTATAGGTCAATTGATAGAAAAGTGTATTGGTAGTTTAGGCATTAAACCCAATCAAAGCTAACTATGCATCGGAAAGAAAGCCTTCGGCATCACTATAGGCCAAGCCCAAATTATATAAGTCGAAGCGAGATTGCATAAATGGTAAAAGGGTCAAGAAAAACTGCAAAAGTAACCATTGTACTTGACACAAAAGAAAAATACTTACTTGAGTCAATGCAGCATCAATGAAATCGTTTACTCGTTTCTGAACATTATTGTCAAAGAGAAGAGGTTCGTCCTGTGATTCCACCATCATGAAAAATAAATTTGTTATGAGGAACAAGATATGAAGACGTAGTTATAAATAGTTCACTTTGTCATTAGCAACAGAACCTGAACGGGCTCAAAGTCTCCGCTAACTTCAAAGTTGAAACCATCTGGTGCACTGTAGTGCTTAGGAAATGCATTGGTAAATATCTGAGAGGAAGAACCAAATGTTTTGGAGCCACGCCATATGACTTCAAGACTTTTATCATCCTTCCTCTTTGCCCTATCTTGATAATCAATCCGTGCAAAATGTAATGAATCAAACCCAAGCTGAATCAATAGCAGAATGACTCATTTTTAGATTTACAAAACAATAAAACTTATTTGCTCAAGGGTAATCAAGAATCTAGAACTACCTCCGCTCCTAAAAGGTACGCTTGAACTGCAGAATGTCCAAATGGATCAATCTGCCAACCAGCTCGAGGAGTTACATTAAAATTACATTTTATTAAGGCATGGCCCAAAGTCGTTTGGTCAATCATGTCTACGTAATGCGTAGCTGCTTCATCGTGCATACACCACCCTCCATTTCTAATACAGGAATCTTCAAACATTAATTCTTAATGACTAATAAGTGGAAAATAACCATGAAAGATTAAATACAAAAAGAGAGTATTTGATTACACAAATTCTAATTGGCCTGCAGCAACAAGCTTTTTCACAGCAGCTTGGATCTCTCCACTTTGCAATAGCCACCATCTTCGGAAAAAGGCCTGTCGTACAATCACAAAAAAAAGAATTATTCATACAATGACCAAATTGGCATTTCTGTTTAAAACAATGTCTTTTTCTGTCAAAAAATGAAAAAAGTCTTAAAGCAGAGGTTAATTATCAGTTAATCTCAGTTTGACTTTTGATAAGAGGTTTTGAATTGCAACTAGTATGATCCTGATTATCCAAACGATTATAAACACATAACCGAAAACACTATTCATAGTCACATTATCAGCTTCAAAATGGAAAACCAGTGAACAACATGATTACTGATTCTGCAGACAGAGTCAGAAGTCACAAGTCTTTTCATAATGCCAATCCAAACGAAAACACCCCTAAGTTGACTTCACTGAATTTTCATACACGAAATTTAAGCAACCTAATCAGATTAGTTGAGGTTAATACCATCTCGGCAAATATGAATTTCCTGTTTGGATCACGAAGCAGCGACATGACAACCGAATCAAGCACATTTTCAACACAAGCACCCTACACAAACACCACACAGCAACACATTAAAATTCAAGTGAGATCTTACACTAACTCACAATAAAAAAAAAACATAGTAATATACGGTGAGGTCTATGAGAAAATTCTTTCTATGGTAACAAAGAGTAAGAAACTAAGAATCATTGGTGCTCACAACATGTCTAGTGCAACTTTTTGACAAGTGGAAGCACCCGCTACAACAAAACTTATTTGGTGCATCAAGATGTTAAAAAGATGCAGAACATGTATCAGTCATTTCTACACTTTCTACCATAACAAGACTTTTCTGACCGACATTTCGCTACTAATACAAATCTTTAAAACTTAAAAATCAAAATGAGGACCTGTATACTATTATTAGACCCAATGAAATACTGATCAACTGTCTTTAACCAACCAACATCATCATGTGAATGTGGAACCAAATGAACATTCAACTTTCCCTCAACAATTTTACTTCCAGTTTCATACCCATAAATCAACTCACAAAAAAAAACCGCAAAAACTATAAATACCCACAAAAAGTTAGAAAATTTTAACAAATTAGACATCTTTTTTCCAAAATTCAGAGAACCCAATACATTCATGTATAGTCTATCCAATTCCACTTAATATTGCATATCATATATATCTATATTATATCTATATATGCATAAACAATGCTAGTGTATTGACACGATAATAATGACAAAATAAAAGACCTTTTTGCCATTAAATTAGTGGGGTGCAAACAAAATTTTGTCATTGGTTATCCCTCAGCCGGCGGATTTACTCCAAGGTCTTATGAAACAATACCAAAAAGATAATTTTTTTGTTGTTGTTTTATATACTGTTTGATTTGGGTCCAAAATCATTGATTTTTTCAAGATTTACCACATGTGGTCGGTGTGTGAAGAATTTTCAGTAAAAAAAACACATGTATTCTTATGGAACTAGTAAAATTAGGTCTCTCTTCGCGAGGGTTTCACTTTCCCATTGAAACACCTATTATTCTAGTATAATTAAGTTGACTTTTCTAACCGTTTAATTAAAAAGCATTATGTCATTGATAAGTTTATTTCAAGTATCTATATAATTATTAAAAAAGTAGTTAACTAAGTCTTTTAAAACTCTTTGCAAATTTAAAGTTATCTTAAAAAATTGTCACAGAGGATTTTATCCATGTGGCATCTTCATAATTTTTTTTAACAATATTGATCTTTTATTTTTTATATATTAAACCAACCTTAATTTTTTTATAAAATAAGAATTAAATACACATCTTAAAAACACGCGGACCCTAACAAACCCAGCCATTTAATTCAACCGATTTAAATAACTTTTTCACACAAACCATTTGTTTTCCAATGATCCCTAATTTTCTTTTAACCTTCAAAGCCTCTCCCATTTTTATATATTAAACCAACCTTAACTATTGAATGTAATGCTCAAACACTCTCCCATCAATTTTTTTCAACGCAATCTTCAATCAAGGTTTATTCTTTGATCAGCATAAAAAGGTAAAAATATAAATCACCATAAGTTGTTTTGTTTTTCTTCGTTAAAGGCATAATCAAAATGATGAATGTTTTGAATGATTAAGTTCCCCTGTTTTGAGTGATTAATCCCTTTGAATTATATTTTTCAGTCAATTGTAAAAGGATGAATGTTTTGGAATTGTCTGTTAATGTTAAAGATTAGATTTTATGGTTTTTGTGTTTCTCTGTATTTGATCTCTCGATCATTAATGTTCTTTTTATTTAGTGTACATGTTATTTTGTCATTTTCTTTCATGAGTTGTATAGCTATTGATCGATCTTTATTACAAAGCAAGTCTTCAATTTGTATTGATATCAATTGGACTATGTTTATATTAAATATATCAAAATTTTGTTTTCAATTTTTGTTAAATATTATATTGTTTACTAGCTCATATATTTTTGGTTATATTCTACCTTATTAGTTTAGGTCATGATTATTGTGAAAAGAGGACACTAATCATTATTTCTTGATATTTTACTTCTAATAAGGGCAACAAATTAGGTACAAATTAAGCATTGTTAAGTTTGGTTAAGATAACCAACTCACTTAGAGTTGCCCATCGTGATTCCATTTAGAGCCTGTGTCTAAAAGATCCCGATTTAATTTTGGCCAAATGCAATTATGAAAATGAAAGCTGACCATCGATGCAAAAAAGACTCAAGATAAGGTTTCGCAAATACAAATGCGGTACATGAGATCAACTGGTTCCCATTGAACTTTATTATTTTTTAAAAAACAATTTAAGTTTGGCTAAGAAATAGAAGTTTCACTTATCAGGTCATGTGAACTTTAAATGAATTAATTTTACATCACACAATAATTTATAACATCTCGCGCATCGCGCGGGTAAAAAACCTAGTATATATATATAGTGAGGGGATCAAGTGAGAACCAACATATATGGTGAGAACCATTGAAAAATCATCTCTAAGGGTGCTTTGCCCTTAGTATTAAGGGTTACGCCCGTAATGTAACAATCGTCGCCATCTTTTGGATCTCCGCTCATCAAATCCATACCATTCTCATATGCGTTCGGTGACAACCCCTTTAGAACGGATGTAGGGCAACGCGAGTACCGTATCCATATGTTTTCTTAACACGTAATCCATATGATTTTTTACAAAAAAAAAAAATTATTTTTTTTGGAATGGGTTTTTGTTAAAAAAAAAATAAAAAACAAAAAATAAGTTTCAAAAAATAAAAAACCACACAAAAAATAAGAAAGAGAGAGAAAAACTAGTGATTTTCACGATTCTATCCATATTTGTGATTCTCACATTAACCCTACCCAATATATATATATATATATATATATATGGGCATGCAAAACCACGTTAGGTTACTTATGTGAATTATGTGGTATCATTTATTGTAGTTAAATGTTGTTATTGATAATGTGTTAGTAAAAACTTTGACATATGAAATATATATTTGTCTAAAGTAAATACCATAAACGTTTCTAAAAATTTATAATAACGAATAGATTATTATTGATAATGTATCGTTATATATGTTAGTAAAAGTTTTGACATATGAAATAGTACATATTTGTCTAAAGTCAATACCACAAACATTTCTAAAAGTTTACAGTAACGAATACATTAAATTTATATGTGCAATAAACCAAAAATCAAAAATGAAAGTAGAAAGTTGAATGTAAGTTATCAATATACTAGTTAAAACCACAAAGGAGAAAAGTACGATAATAAGTAATTGAATATAAGTTTTCAACATATTAGTTAAAATCACAAAGGAGAAAAGCGCGATTGAAAATAGTGGTACATAAATAAATATAAATATACATCTATGTTTGTTATATCAAACATAAATAAATATAACAAACCCGCTTATAATTATTAGACACATATGTTTTATTTAATAAAAAAAAAAAGACTGGCAGGCAGTTGCGCAAGTAAAACCAAAAAGGGTTGCAATGTGATAAAATCCAAAAGGTAATACGGGGTGAGACAAAAAAAAAATTATAAAAAATATTAATAAGTCAAATCAAAAATAGAGATAAACGAAATCTTAAAAACCTTAAATAAAAACAATATGATAAATTTGACATATTAAATATATACGTTTTTTATATAAAAAAAAATTAAGTCGGCAGCTACGCAGCTACTTGCCAGCTTGTTTTACTGTTCATGAATTTTACTGTTTATAATTCATTACCTATTAATATAGGTATATAATATAATATAATGTTGTGTACCAACTTCGTAAGAGAATGGTAATTAATTTCTGCAGGTTGTTTATTTGATTTGACAGTTAAAATGAAAACACACTAAACCAAATATGGTTATGTAATTATGTGGTTATGATTAGAATGACCAAAAGGTATCCCCGCATTGCGGTGGTGATAGAGGTAATGGCGCGGTGGTGATGTAATGGCGGTAGCGGTGATGAGGTGATCTACTCTGTCTTTAGCCGTACTGGCTCTGTCATCAGATTTAAAAATTCGTCGAAAGTATATCTAATGACCTATTTAATAAAAGAACATGAAATTTTAAAAACACCCATATAATTTTTATAATTTATCCATGTACGGTTTTGAGATAAATTTTTTTTAATGAATTAGAGAAATAGAATGATTTCTGGAGGAGAAAAAAAAATAAGTGGTTGAGATTTGAGAAAAAGGGGTGTATTATAGTTATTTTAGGTAAATATATAATAGATAATAGAGACATTTTGAGAAAGTAAATGTTGCAACTTAAAATGTTAGACAAAGACTATATGTTTTATAATCACTGTTATAAAACTCACCGAGTAGAGCCTAGTACATGCTACAAGGTAGGGTGTCGAGTCAAATAGAGTCGGCCGATTACAAGTACTCCCAGAATTGGCCACTTTAACACCCGAGTACTCCCAGCTCGCTTGTCGACTGACCTGAGAGCGATTAACTATTTTCGCAACCTTGTTTATAATATAATACAAATATAGATAATTAGTGATACAGTATATATATATATATATATATATATATATATATATATATATATATATATATATATGGTGACTATCAAATGAGAACCAAATTAAAATGAAAACAAATAAGAACACTTAAAAACTACATTTTGATGCATTAAAAGTCCATAAAACTAACATAGTGCATAACTAATTATCATTATTTAAGTATTTAACAACACATTGATCCGTCAAAATTGAAAAAATCACGTTTTTTGTTGGATGCATCATTTTGATGAATATGCATCGAAGATGGATGCACAAAAAAAACGTGATTTTTTTTTATTTTGATAGATCAATGTATTGTTAAACACTTAAATAATGATAATTAGTTAAGCACTATGTTACTTTTATGGACTTTTAATGCATCAAAATGATGTTTTTAATTGTTCTCACCAGAGTGTTACCCTATATATATATATATATATAAATTCAATTTAAATCATACCAAATCATTTTCAAATCATGAGTTCATGACATATATTATTTGTTAGTGTTTTACCAAGTTGATAATTCAACAATTAATGTCCAAGTTTGAATTGGAGATTTATAAAAAGACAAAACTTCTTGCATTTATTTTTAAAGAGAAGGAAATATGAGGTTGTTAGGTATCTAAGTTGAGTGAAAAATTTCTCACATATTTTTTTTTAACCATAAAAATCATAAGAGGCCAAACATTTATTCAAAATATTAAAATATTGGTATGTGAGGGATTTTTTACCCAAATTAAATGTATAACAACCCCATACTCACTTTTCTTTTTTTTTTTAACCTAAACCACTAGAGAACATTCTCATTGTATAAATCCCAAAGCTAACAATTTATACAAGGCCCCCTTCAATCTTTATTTATGTGCATATCTTTTTATTTTTATTTTGGGCTAATTAGTTCTAAAGGTATTATATTTAAAAAAATTATTATGTTAGGTATAAACCAAAATCTCCTAATATAATACTAAGTGTGTGTAAATTCCGCCAAAAGTAATGACCAAAACCAGTATCCGGTTTTCAAAGCTGACGTGTTAGTTGTTTTGTGTGTTTATGCCATGTACCAACTTTGACCCTTGACTTTTATGCCATGTCACTTTGCCACCTTTACCCGTTGACCGTTGAATGCCACATAAGATTCCATTATGCTTGTTGGCCAAAACATTTTCAACTAGGCAAATCACTAACCTATCGTTCTAATATTTTGTGTAAAATGTAATGTAAATTGAAATAAGTTAATTTGATATACTCCATATTATTTTTTTTATAAAAAAAAGATATAAATAAAATTTTCTGATGAACACCATCTCTTCCGGCCAAACACCTTCTTTTTCAGGCAATCACCATATTTTCCGACGACCAATGACATCAAAAAATCCAGAAGTCACAACAAATTGCCTGATCAAAACACAAAAAAACTCGCATCAATTTCAACTAAATCTCATCTTTCTTCATCTATTATTCAATACAATACACAATTATATATATATATATATACACACACATATTTACTATTGAGAAAATTACATTTTTGGTACCTCAAGTTGTCATTTTTTTCACTTATAGTCTCTAAGTGAAGAAAATTACAGTTTTCATACCAAGTTGGCTATTTTTTTCAGTTTTGGTACCACGCGCAGACTCTGTATATTTTTTCCGTTAACGCTCTCACGTGATGAAAACGTGAGGGGTATTTTAGTCTTTTGACCTTTTTTTAAGAAAACTACACTTTTGGTACCTCAAGTTGTTAATTTTTTCACTTTTGGTATCTCAAGCGGACAACATATTTTATTACACTCTCCAATTTTTATCTCACACATTAATATCTATCAAACAACACACTCAAAAATCAAAACACATGACTTTTTTTTTTTTTTTTTTGTTGGTGTAATTACGGGTGATGGTGGGGAAATTGAATGCATTGGTGGATAGTTGGCAGGAAAAAACTTATGTCGCCGGAAAACGCACCACCATCGATCTCTTTTCTTCGATCGGAATATGCTACAAACGAAACTTGATCGGGATCTGCTACAAACAAGATCTGAACGGAATCTGGAACAGATGAATATATTTGTTACAAACGAGATTAGATCGGAATCTGTAATAAGGTGGTAGTCGTGGTGCCCGGTGGCGAGGGAGATAGTCAGCAACCCTTTCTGGTGGTGTATGATTTATATAAGTGATCTGAATCTATTTGTGCATGTTTATGTATTGGATTTGGTATGGTATAGATATAGATACACATGGATATATGGATGATCTGATATGAATATCTCTCTATCTCTCTAGGAGAGGATTTTTTTTTTTACTTATGTGGATTATATTTAATTGACAAGTAAGTTTTTTGCTTAGTTGTCATTTTTTTTTATTTTTAGTGCTTTTTTCAATGACATCTAGATTATTACTCGTATAATTTAGTCTATATTTAATATATAATAATAATTTTTTTTATATATCGAATATACTTGATGTAAATGTGAATATAATTGTTGTGTTTATCCTATTCTTTGATCATTATCTCTTATAATTATATATATATATATATATATATATATATATATATATATATTGCCGGTAAAGCAGAGAGAAAAAAATAAAGTTGAACATTTGATCTGGACCATTGAAATTAGTTTTACAAATCAATCTGGGCTTTTGAAATTAAAAATCTAGATATGGTAACTAATTAATTATACTAAATGTGTAGTTTATATATATATATATATATATGGTAACATGTTTAAGATTTATTTCGTCTTTTTCCTATCTCTCATTTGGCAACGTTTTAATGATTTTTTTTTCTCATTTTTAACCCATTTTCAAACATGTCGCTTTTTATAATAATAAAAACTAGCTTAATATTCGATGAGTGACCAGGTTAAACGAATAATTATGTAACTTACAATATACGAATATTGCATTGGGGTTAGTTTATCATTATGAGTTAGAAAATAAAATTTAAAAAATTAAATTCAACAAAAAAATAAAAACATTTTTGAATTTGTTAGAATAAAAATGTCGTTATTTCCAACAATTTTTAAAATGGGTTGTCAATGTCATTACACAACTATTCATTTCTATTCAGTTTTCACGTACTCTTTATTTTCATTCATTCACTCTCAACCATATGATGGTTGTTCTCGACGGGAAGGTCTCGTCGGAGATGGTGGCTGACGGGATGGGAAGGTTGACGTAGATCTTGATAATTAGACAAGGATGAGAATACCACAGCTTAGCTATAAAATACCATCACGAGCATAATGATATCAAAAGTGTATTTGTCAGCTTAGCTATAAAATACCATCACGAGCATAATGATAATTAGACAGGTTGATGTTTGTTTGTTTAGGTGGAAAAAAACATAGGAGGGTGAATCTAGCTATGATTAGTGGTAATATTTTGTTATTCAAATGGAAGAGGTAAAATATATAAATGTAATACAAATTATTAAGATTTTATATTTGAACAACAAGAAAAACTAAAAAAATGATTTTCTAATTAATTAAAAAAATCATAAAGTGATTTATTTAGGGGGGGGGGGGGGGGGGGGAGGAAAAATATATTATTACTTCAATTTTTAATTAATGTATATACTTGTAATACGTAAAAGTGTTTTTCTTAAGAAAACTGAACAAGATAGCCATGAAACCTAAATTTTAAAAGATTTTTAGAGGTTATCAAGATAACTCACCCTACGAGTCTAATCCAAAATTTCACATCCATTATTTTTGTTAGTTTTATATTATTTAGAATATCCATATATTATTTTATTAATTCAATCATATTTACTATCATATAGTTTTTTACAACATATATTTATTAAGATTTTTGATTTTAAATTTTACAGATATATAATAATGTTTTAAATTTTGTGGCCTATATATATTTTTCTTTTATATAGATAAAATACAATGTAACGTTTAGAAATATACTTAACATGATGTTTTAGTCATCTATAATGTACTTTAAAAGTTTATAGCAAGTTATTATATAATTTAAAATTTTGTATGAAAGAGTAAATAACTTTATATAGAGCAACAAATAAAATAAATATAAGTATAATTATCTCTGGTTCGAGTTAATGGGTTTGGAATGCCGGTATATAATTATAATTTAAAATTTCTCAACCAAAACCTGTAACTCTGTCAGTTCGTTAACAGATCCCAAGCACCAACCAACAAAACTAAAGTTTATGAGTTAAATGGTTTGGTGGGTTGATTTCAGGTGATATGGTTGGTGGTTGGCAGATTGATTTCAAATAAATGGGTTGTGAGTTGTCTGATCAAATGAGTTGATGGGTCGATTTATTTTAAATTTTTTATATAATTTAAAAATATTTTTGGGTTGACGGGTTGATCTATTAATCCAAAAGGTCAACCCGACCACGACCCAAAAACTCAAATTGACAGATTACCGGGTCGAGATTTCACAACCCTAACCCAGTTTTTCCAGGTTAGTTTTAAGTCGAATTTCATGTAAGGTCGAGTACATATATAACCGACTTCATATATGTTATACCCAAAAAAGTACAAGATTCTTTATCTTAACATATGGCCGTTTTCATAATAAACTTCAATATGATATACTATAAGACGTATATTTTTCGCAATGTGTGATATATTACTAATAAATTTAGTTGGTAACCCGGTCACCGACCGGGTATTAATCTAGTTATTAGTGGGGAATATAATTGATTTAGATCTATACAAAAATTGTGGAACCCAAGTTATAAAATTTAATAACTTCGTTTCACAATTATCTAAACTAGATCTATACCCGGCCGGTGACCGGATCAACCCACCAACCCATATGACCTGTAGTCAACCCGCCAACATCAATCCATCAACTTATATGACTTGAAATCAATTCACCTATCCATTTAACCCGTTAACCCAATTTTTTTAGGTTGGTGGTTGGGTTTGGGTTTATGCCTTTACGGATTGACATATTTAGATTGAGATTTCAAACTCAATATTGATATCAGATTGGGTTTGTGTTGGATATTATCAATCCGTCAACCCCAATTAATTATTTTATAACTATACTTATATTTGTTTTAGTTACTATTTTAAATAAAGTTATTTTTCCGTGCATAGAAATTTTAAAGTTGACAGTTGGTGAAGTCAACCATCGTCACCCTCACCCGTTTTTCCTGAGTAAAAGTTTATAAGCATCATTTTGAAATCTAATTTTAAGTCTTTTGACAAATATTCACCATTTTACGCATTTCACGATCCCAATGTATAATTAGTGCTCGGGTAACAAAAGAAACCAATATATGTATCACACATTGAAACTCGACCGAACCAGAAATTCGTCCTGAAATCGTCATAGATTTTTAACCCGCCAACCTAATTTTCTTGGATTGGGTCTGAGTTGGGATCTTAGTTTTTTAAGTAGACCCGTAAACCTGAACATTTAAATTTAATTTAGTTATTAATTAACGTCGACCTATATGACCCAAGTCCAACTCATTTAACCTACAACCCCGCCAACGCACTTGACCCAAAAACAACTTAATTGACCTACCAACTCGTCTACCCACTTGACCAAAAAACCAACTCATTTGACCTAAAACAAACCCATTTGATCTGTCAACCCACATGACCCAAAAACAAACCCATTGTAATTAATTAGGTTAACCCTGGTCAAGTATAAATTTAGATTTTTGTCTCAAAAATTTTAGTGTTGGTTCACAACTAACTTTGCGCCATAAATAATGTGTTATTCCATACTTCTATTATTTGCTTAAAAAAAAATATCTTCATTATATTAAATGGTTATATTTTTTTATCATTTTATAATTATAGATTTATATTTAATTTAATTATTATTCTTTAAAAAGTTGTTGTCATGATATTTTTATTCATATATAGATAGTCATCAGACAGTTCCATAAATATATTGCACACTAAATTTCATCTCAACGTATATATATTAACCAGACATTACAACAAAAATGGGTTATTTGTCCACACATATTTCTTCACACTTATGTTTATTTATTCACAATTTAAATTGTGTAGAAAAAGTTTATATTTAGAAGTGTGAATAATTTTTAAAAATCATAATTTCTACAAACTTATAAATGTATTAACAAAATATTAACACTTAGAAGAGTGAACATTTGTCATTCATTTTTACACTTAAAAGCGTGAAAATTAATTTGTCACACCTAATTTTTTCAAGCTCCTCTCGCGTAAAGAAATTAATGTTACAAATTGACTTTTTACATTTCTAAATGTGAACATATAATAATAAGTGTGAAAAAACTAAAAATTTAAAATTTTTTTCATATTTATAAATTTGAGTTGTTTATATACCTTTTTAAGTGTGGAAAAGTGAACAAATTTTTTCACGTTTTTTAAAGGTAAATGTCAACAAATGACATGTTTGTTGTAGTTAGTATTAAATTAGTATTTATTTATTTAAATAGAATCAAATTTTCCATATGTTTTAATTGGACTTTATATGAACTCTTTTTATTTCATAACTAATAAGCAACATAATTTTGGATAACATAAATTCATTATGGATGCATTTTTTTTTAATGCCAACTTGATGCACCATAATTATCCACAATTTATTTCTTAATGACTAATTGTTTTTTTAATTATGATGAATGTCTTATTTCTATAATTAACTATTAAAGTTGACTTTTAATTTTAATGATGGAGATTAAATTCTTGATTTATTTTCAATGGTTTAGATCAAAACATTGTTTATTTTTTTCTCTTTGTAGTAGTAGCCATATATATATATAATATGCATAAAACGCAAACCATCAATTAATCAAAGTTAAAAGAACCAGTGGTCACCACTCAGATTTCATTCTCTTTTGTTTCATTATCGTTTTCAGATATACTCCTTTTTATTTTGAATTATTTACGTATGTAGTTATAGTTATAGTTATAGTCATTACATCTTCGTTTTCTATATCCATATTGATATGGATTATCTTTTACGTTTGTATGTAACAATACATATGAAAAGTTTATAAAGAGGATAATAATAATTATCTTAGTTGGCATTTATTATAATTACACATTAGATTTTTGATTGTGTTAGTTGTTTTATTTTTATGATGATTAGAGTGAAGGCCTATGCGTTGCACGGTCGGACTTCACGGGTTGTTTTGTACGTTTCTTTTATTTAGCGAGTTTTTCTTATGATGGTTTGGAATTTTCTAAACAATACAAAATGATATCAAAAAAACTAAAAGGCAAAAGGGCGTTAATCTTATTCAAAATCAAACTAAAATCAACCTGATAAACCAAAATGAATACTTCTAAAGCTTGAAATACAACTCTAAAGCCTGGGGTGCTAAGTTCACTTCTATCTACACTCTTCTCTCGATCTCAAAGCCGACAACCTGCCGTATAAGAAAGAAAAAGGAATACGGCTGAGCAAAAAGCTCAGTGAACGGATATGACAAAAGCTGAAATATAATATCAAATGTGGAGACGTATATTAAAAGAACAAACTTATTACCTTAACAAACTTATTTCAAATCAAAGTACACATACGCATAGTTCACAAATACCTTATACATTAACAAATCAAAGTAGACTATAAAACCAAGTTCCATAAAATAATGCACATAAGAGTCAAACAAAATTACTTGTGAAAGGGTCAAACGCTTCGTATGACACTACGAAAACGCCAACAGTCAAACTTACAAAATGACTAGGACCGATCCATACACCTCCTATAAAAATATCAAAGTGCGCATACCACTACCGGGTAATCGAAAGGAGACGTCGTAGATCAAATCAAATACACCGCTACGGCTGGTGCCACATCATCGGTTTCATAATAACGCACCCATGGGACCTTCATGGATAGGTTACTCTTATATGCACATCTTAAGAAACCATTTTGACCGACTTATATATATATACTTAAACTTAAATATATCAAATGACAAACTTAGTTTTCGGAAAAATATATAAAAATAATTACATATATTTCGAGACATTCTAATTAAATATTGACTTAAAACCACATCTCCATCCACCCAATTCTTACAAAATTTCAATAGAGTCACTTATAAATTTTCGGGTCAATCAATATGATTCATATTATGAGACTCTATTAATTTCCGTGGCCAACGAATATTCGAGGGACATATCATAAATCACAAAATGTGACTGTATTAATCTTTTGGGACCAATTAATATGATTCATAATAAGCGATAGTATTATTATTTCAGCCAACGAATATTGAAGGGACATATCAGTGTACAAATCATCGCATCAAATGTAATATACCAAATGCATCTTTTGGGGACCATACTCAAATCGGGTTTCAAGAGATGGTTTTGACACAACTATAAAGAATAAAATATTATGATTCCTAAATAAATATTTCTGAAGGCAACCTCGTTAGTACATCAAAAGTCGGGGATATCACAATATTTATACAAAGGATAACAAACAACTAATATTTCAAATAACACGCAACTTTTATAAAAAGAAACACACATTTAATCAAATAAAGTTTTGAGAGAAAAGATTTTACCGGAATGATCCTAAGACCAACTAAAATATCCGTACAATAATACATACATATATAACAAATAAAAGTCATCAAAGAAAAAATTGGACCGAAAAGCTCCTAATAATCTTTAGAATATCCGTACCTTAATAAAGGTCTAAACTTTCAAAAGCCAGTGTACTCTACCAAGATTAGCAAACAAAATCTACATTAAAATAATTTTAACTAAAATCAAAATACTTTAAAAATTTCTATAAGAATTAGTTATTTAGATTTATAAGTTTTATTTTCTTTAATATGGTTAATAACCATTGCATGTTTAAAACATATATTAAAATGATAAAGTTTGCCATATGGCTGACTGACTTTCTTCCTCGTACGTACGTATGCGGAAAACTTGTTACAAAGGTTGTCATTATTTTGCAACATACAAAACTAACAGTAATATGATTAATCATTTAGCTATTGATCAGGTTTTTCTCGATCCATTTCTATATAACGTCTCGTGTCTTATTATACTTAAATCGAAAGAAAACTTTTGTTTTATACTTTTATGCCATCATCGAAAAGTTTTTGTATTCTGTTTCACGAGTTTGAATCAATATTATAGATCGATTACCACAAAAACGTATGTACATTATTAGTATACTTTTTATATCTACTATATAAACACAAGGTAGATATTTAAATGAGTTGATCTTGATATACCTCTACGGATGAAAGATGGGCCTCGTAAACGAACTCGAATAGATCTCGAAACGAACAAGAAACAACTCAAGGGTGATAGCTTAACCCGAAGCAGATCTAGCTACGAACTTTCTGACCCACGATCTAAACATAGACTCTTGTTTCTAACTTTCTGATTAATATATCAAGGATTTGCTGTCAACGGAAGAGTGGGACGTACGATGGTGTAGTTTCTGTTTCAAATGGTGAAGATATGCTGAAAACTTATGATCGATGTGTATTTATATGTATCTTAAGGTTGGGTTTGATGGATGAATAAAAGGGAACAATATCTGACCCAATAAAATAGGTTGTAGCCGAGTAAATCGATGTGTATTTATATATATCTTAAGGTTGGATTTGATGGATGAATAAAAGGGAACAAAATCTGACCCAATAAAATAGATTGTAGCTGAGTAATAGAGGATTTGATTTTATCTAGTTTGATCATCTCTTTGATTTATATGACCAAGTTTCTCCAATTTTGATCAAATATTTAGTTTCACTTAATTAACTTGCTTTTGTGCTCAATCTGTCTTTTGCCGCAAGCCGTGCAAGATGAGAAAAACTAAAAGAAGATTTAATATTTGTATTGAACTTATGATTGTAGTTACAAAGTATATTTATTTGGCTTCATAAATTTGGAATACATGTAGTCGTAACCTACACCCCAACCGACTTGAATTCCTTCTTTTCACTAATAATGATTATTATATTCTGTACAGTTATTGATTCATACATACATATCCCTTAGTAACTTTTGATTCAATTCATTCCATATTTATTTGACATTACTTCATTTGTTTTTAAAGTCCATGATTCTAAATTACTTACATGCTGTCTAATATCTTTCTTAACCAGCGTTATACATATTCATGTTAGTTTTTAAATTTCTTGTTCTATGACACTAATAATTTAATTATCAAAAATAAGGATGTTAGTGATATCGTTTTAATTAGCATACGCGTTATAACAAACCATTCAATTAGTATTATATCATTCTCTTAATACATTAGTGTCATTTTTTATTTTATCACTTAAGCTATCTATCTATATATATAGGGGTAAGATAAAACGAGTCCACATAAAAAAAGTCCAAAAAAAGTCCACTGATTATCGTAACTTACATATCACCATCATCATCTACTACAATATACAAGACCTTTTTGTAAAAACACTAAGACTTTCCGACGACGGGACCACCGGAAAATCACATGTGTAAGTAACTTACACATTTGTAAGTTGCGACGCGGTGGCCTGAAATTCATGGTGGTGGTCGGAGTTAACTTACACATGTGTTATTTACATAGACTTTTTTTAGGTGGACTTATTTTATCTTTCCCCTATATATATATAGAGCTTTGTTCATTTACATCCTTAATTTTTCATGGATCTCAAGGGCTTAATCTTAGCCCTTGGATCATTCCCATCAATGGTGGAGACTAACATTTACCCCTAATTAAAAATAAAACACGGAGGGGTATATTCGTAATTTACACTAAAAAAAATAAGACTCTATCTTTCATTTATCTTCTTTTCTTTTTCTCCTGATCAAAACACACACACACACACACAAACACACTTTCTCTCTCTTTTACTCCTTGGACAGTAACCACCACCACCACCAACATATCCGACCGCCGTCGCCGCCACCACCACCACTAAAATCTGGATCTTCATCTCAAACCACTAGCAACAACAACAAATAAAAGATGATGTTTTAGAAATATTATTAGAGTGATATTTTATGTAGTTTATGTTTTTAATATAAAAAATGGACAAGCAAACAATTTTTATCCATGATTTGTAGTCTTTTTCTCTTATTTTTGTTTTTTCATATGATAAGAAGTTGTATTATTGGCTGTTGTTGTTTAAAATTTTTATAATAAGTTTTGCCCACAAAGTGTTTGATGAAATGTCTAAGCCAAAGTTTATGTACTAAATCAAATTTCGAATATGAAAGTGTATGCTAAAAATCATTTTTGATTTTATATATGATTTGTTTAAGGAAGCCATTTGCTTTAACTAAAATAAAATCATGTATGATTTTGTATATGTTTTCCCCAATGCATACGTATAATCATTCTTATGTATAATTCAAAAATGATTTTGTATAAGTATGAATAAAATCAAAAATGATTTTGTATGGATAATTCACACTATGTTTAAAATCATATATAATTTCAATTGGTTATATTTTTATGCAACTTATTTTGGTTTTGACTCGATGTAATATACAAAATCATAAATGAGTTTCTAAAGTTTTCCTTTAATGTATGTGTAAAATCATTTTTGATTTTGCATAGGTTTTCTAAATGATGCATAAAATCATTTTTGATTTCGTATTGTTTTTTTATGAATGAGATAGAAGTTACCTAAATGTCCTACACAAAATCATATATGATTTGGTATACTTGGTTGACTAATTACGACTAAAATCATATATGATTTTGAATAGGATTAATGATATCGAACTCATTTTTTTCCCTATATTTATAAATAAAATCATATATGATTTTGTATATGTTTTCCCCAATGCATACGTATAATCATTCTTATGGATAATTCAAAAATGATTTTGTATAAGTATGAATAAAATCAAAAATGATTTTGTATGGATAATTCACACTATGTTTAAAATCATATATGATTTCAAACGGTTATATTTTTATGCAACTTATTTTGGTTTTGACTCGATGTAACATACAAAATCATAAATGAGTTTCTAAAGTTTTCCTCTAATGTATGTGTAAAATCATTTTTGATTTTGCATAGGTTTTCTAAATGATGCATAAAATCATTTTTGATTACGTATTGTTTTTTATGAATGAGATGGAAGTTACCTAAATGTCCTACACAAAATCATATATGATTTGGTATACTTGGTTGACTAATTACGACTAAAATCATATATGATTTTGAATAGGATTAATGATATCGAACTCATTTTTTTTTTTCTATATTTATAAATAAAATCATATATGATTTTGTATATGTTTTCCCCAATGCATACGTATAATCATTCTTATGGATAATTCAAAAATGATTTTGTATAAGTATGAATAAAATCAAAAATGATTTTGTATGGATAATTCACACTATGTTTAAAATCATATATGATTTCAAACGGTTATATTTTTATGCAACTTATTTTGGTTTTGATTTGATGTAATATACAAAATAATATATGAGTTTCTAAAGTTTTCCTCTAATGTATGTGTAAAATCATTTTTGATTTTGCATAGGTTTCCTAAATGATGCATAAAATCATTTTTGATTTCGTATTGTTTTTTTATGAATGAGATGGAAGTTACCTAAATGTCTTACATAAAATCATATATGATTTGGTATACTTGGTTAACTAATTACGACTAAAATCATATATGATTTTGAATAGGATTAATGATATCGAACTCATTTTTTTTTGTCTATATTTATAAATAAAATCATATATGATTTTGTATATGTTAAATTTGTGTTTTGTAACTTTGATTTTGTGACTATATGCCTACAATCAAATTTGATCATGTGTTGATATTTTTTGGGATTTCAGTTTTTACAACTTTATGTATAGAATCAAAGTTGATTATGTATAGAGAATTTAGACAAAACAAATGAGCTCCATATCAAGAAACCTATTCAATATGAAATTTAATTTTATGCATATGGTGTCAAAGTTATACAAAATCAAATTTGATTTTATGCATACATTTAAACAAAACAAATTTAGCTCATACCAAACAACCTACACAAAATCAAAGCTGATTTTACGCAACGGTTTCAAAAACCTATACAAAATCAAATTTGATTTTGAATAGGTTTAATGATACCGAACTCATTTCTTTTGTCTAGATGTATGAATAAAATCAAATATGATTTCGTATGGGTATTTCACACTATATGCTTAAAATCATTTTTGATTTTTAAATGGGTTTCTTGGTATGTAACTCATTTTGTTTTGTCTCCATGTGCTATACAAAATCATATGTATAGCTTTTCCCCAATGTATGCGTAAAATCATTTTTGATTTTGAATAGTTGATTTTGAATAGGTTTTCAGACTTTGAGTAAAATCAAAAATGATTTTGAATAAATTTCTTTTTAAGGAAGCCATTTGGTTGACTCAATGTGCTACACGAGTATTTTCTTGACAATGTATGCGTAAAATCATATATGATATTGTATATGCTTTTCACACTATATGCATAAAATCAAAATTGATTTTAAATAGGTTTATTTGTATAGAACTCATTTGCCTTGTCTCAAAATACGTAAAATCGTATATGATTTTCGATAAAATTTTTCATAGTGTATGCTTAAAATCAACTTTGATTTTGAATAAGTTTATTTGTATGAAAGCATATACAAAATCATATATGATTTTGAATATGTTTAATGATACCGAACTCACTTTTTTTTATCTAGATGAATGAATAAAAATCATATATGATTTTGTATAGGGTTTTGACACTCTATGCGTAAAATCATTTTTGATTTTAAATGGTTTTCTTTGTATGAAACTCATTTGGTTTTGTCTCAGTGTGTTATAAAAAATCATATATGATTTTGTATAGGTTTTCTCCAATGTATGCGTAAAATCATTTTTAATTTTGAATAGGTTTTGTCACAATGTATGCGTAGAATCATTTTTGATTTTGAATAATTCATTATATATAGGATTTTCACACTGTAAGAGTAAAATCAAATATGATTCTAGGCATAAGAACACAAGTAACTAAAACCTCAATACAAAATCAAATTTGATTGTACAAAACAAAGTTACAAAACACAAATCTATAGAATCTATATAGAAAATCAAATATGATTTTACACATACAGTTACAAAAACAGAAATTTCTATAATCTCTATACATAATAAACTATGATTATGAACATAAAAGTAAACAATAACAGATAACAAATCGAATTTGATGTTACTCATACATTTCCACAGAACAAATGGAGTTTATATCCACAAACCTATACACCAATTTAATACAGAATCATAAAGTTGATTAAATCATATTATCAAACATTGATTTAGACATTTCATCAAACACCTTGTGCAATACTCAATCAAATGTGATTTGATATTAAATCATATATAAGAAACTTTGGTTCAGACATTTCATCAAACACCTTGTATGCAATATTGTACCAAACAACAAAGTCAATTGAATAATTAATAAAATTTAACAAGTTCAAATGTTAGGATAAATCTAATCACATATTATCAAATTACATTTGATTATCACCTGAGAAAATTCGAATTTACATAACAAAAAGTCGTAATGTTCGTATTCAATACATCCTTCAATGATATTAACTTCTCAAGATTCATTGATGATGACTGATGAAGATGATGATGACGACGGAAATGATGGCTGTGCCATTTCGATTGGAACGCGACGGTGACCTAAACACGATGAGGGTAGTGGTGGTGGTGGTGGTGATTTCCCAAAAGGGGGAGTGAGAGAGAAAGAGAGATCTTTGTGTGTGTGTTTGGAACTAGAAAGGAAAAAAGTGGGATAATGTGTCAAATGACGAAAATACCCTTCTGTGTTTTTTTTTTTTAATTTTAATGAGTCGTAGATCTGTTTTGATCCAAGGACTGAAATTTAGCCTTTGGGTTTCATCAAAATTTGTGTTTTCACATGAATACAACTATATATATATATATATATAGTTAGCCCATATTAATACTTCTAATTTATATTTACTTAGATATTTAATTTGGGGTACCATATAATCAATACCAACATACATCTACACTAAAAAATATATATATTAAATAAATAGATAAACATTCAATATCCTAATAATCCAATTAAGTCATTAACCTTATTAAGTACCCTAATTAACCCTATTAAGTACATATTAATAAAGCGTCAAAAATGCGCTAATTTTTCTACTATCATGATAGAACTTTTAATTATATATAAAATATAGATGATGATGATATTTTTATAGCCACATCATCCTATTTAATTGTAATTAATTAGTCGAATTTAACTTTTTTTTAGATACTCAAATTTAGTCATGCAAAGTGAGTGAGTGACTTTAGGTTTTTTAATAGATTTTTTTTTAATTAACAACTAGTGTTATATCTGGCCATTGGCCAGGAATAATTTTGAAACATAGATTCGAATTTACTCTTTAAACTTTAACGTGTCAATAGTTATCAACAAATTAGTTATTAAATATAGTTAAAAGAATGCATTGTAAATCTTAAAACGCAACGTTAATTATGAAATTAAAAACGTAACACAAATTTATAGTATTTTAAAGTTGTTATATTAGTGCGAATAATATTTCTAGCATCGACTTTTTATGGATTGTAAAACTAAATATAATACCTAAAGATTGCTCATAAAAAAATATAGTATGTAATACTAAAAATTATTTCATGAAAATAAAAGAAAAAAAATACCAAATATTCTAGCCGAGGCAAATCCAAAATTATAGATCCCATAAGAGCAAATGAACAAAAGCACAAAGCAAAAGAAAAACTTAAATTTTTTGAAAAACAAATGTAATATGTTGGTAGCGGGATTCGAACTTACGTTCCTCAAAAATGAAGATTCAAAGTAAGTCAACATACCAACTGATCTATAATCACCTTTGGTCCCGCGTAGTTAATATAATTTACAACTAAAGTTACTCATAACAATAAAACACTGCAATGGATAATTGTACCTTACGTTTTATGTGGTTGTATTTCACTGTTAACGTGAAAATAGTTTAAATAGGTTACTATAACGTTAACTATTCTTAAATGTATCATATTTTTAAATTTTATAATAAGATTTATCTTTTAAAGTTAAATATTATATAATATCTTTAAAATCTTTCAAGATTATTTTACAATTCAATTAATGTCTTATACTTACGGGTTCAAATAGGAGAAATATTTTTATTTTTTTATGAGTTAATGCACAAGGATTCTTCCAAAACCATTTATTTATTGTTAACTATTCTTAATGTATCATATTTTGAAATTTTATAATAAGATTTATCTTTTAAAGTTAAATATTATCTAATGTCTTTAAAATCATTCAAGATTATTATATTATTCAATTAATGTCTTATACTCACGGGTTCAAATACTTGAGGATAAATATTTTTATTTTTTATGAGTTAATGCACAAGGATTCTTCCAAAACCATTTATTTATATTCATTAGTGAATAGATTATTTAGCTTATTGTGAATATTAAAACACTATTGTGATATTTATATACAGACATGCAACCATTAGCGATACGTTTAATATGAAATTCAAATTATTTAGTAATCTTTCTATTATTTTTTTAATTAATTTATTAAACTCAAGTATACATCTACGAGTATTAAAAATTACATATATGAGTTATTGTATATTTATATACTAAGTATTATATTACAGTCCAACGGACGGGTTTAATCTAGTATAGATATATCTGCTCGAAAAGAGGAATATATATCTACAGTTTTAAGTAAAATAAAACAACTATTAAAATAAAACAAATAAACAATATTTTTTTTCACTTAATATCACCGTGCATTATGAAAATTATTGTGCATCAATTGTTTCGTAAATCTTCATTCATCAATATAGTGTCGGAGATGGTTGACCTGGCGGAACCTTCACGATTGTGGCCGGGAATTTTGAATGCCCTACGGTTATCATTATAAGCTTCAAATCTTGGCTTTGTTTTGATGATTAATGTTGGGTTTTGGTTGGAAAGTAAGTCTGGATAGATCTAACTTTTTGTTTGTTCAAATTTGGGTTAAACATAAGGGGTGGATGTGGATGGTGTCGGCAGAGAAAAAGCATGGTTTTAAAGAGGTGGGTTTGCAGTGGGTACAGTGGTGATATCGGAAGCAAGCGGTGGTGGGTACATGAAATATGATTCAAAATGAATATTTGCATTATATAGACATATTTGTGTTTGGATTTGAAGATAGATGAATCTTGTAGTTGATAAAAATGGGTTGTGTTCTTTTTCATAATTTTTTTCCAAGCATTTCTAGTAACCCTATTCTTTTTTAATGAAGAGAAGTTGGAGCCTTTTTTTTATCCAAGACATTAGAAAAAAAAACAAAAAAACAAAAACAAAAAGTAAATAAGATCAAAGTCACTCCACATCAACAAGTCAAGTTTGACCAAAACCATTCCATATCATCAAAACCACCATCTGGCATTTTTAGACACTTCATTAGTGCATTTTTACACTGTTGGTAACCACAATAGGAAGCGTTTTTGGTTTGTGCCTAAGATAGGAAAAAATTTCAAGTATGGTACCTTTATATTTTTAACATGTTAAATCAAGCTTTTATTGTTGTTGTTGTTGTTGTTGACAACTTTTGTATATTGTCAGCACTAGCACTGGTGCATTTTGAAAATTTAATAGACTTCATTTATTTGTCATAGGTATATAAACGCATCTCATTCCATTATTATATAAGTCTTAAAATATACAACTTATTGTAAGCCACAAACAACCCATCTAGTTAGACCAGATATATGATATCATCACATGTTGCTTCCAACGAACATAATCCAATTTCAACCCACTTTGTTCTTTTTGATGAATGAAGGATAAACACTACACGACGGAACACACAATAGTTAGGATGGCTAAAAGAGGAGTCTGCCTCGGGTGGCGATTCTCTACTGGTTGCTCAACCTTCTTAAGAAGATAATTATTCGCCACAGTGCGGTTGGAACCAAACCCCGGATGAAGCAGAGAAGATTTGATTTTCCAAATTAGCGAATCCCAATGAATCAATAATATGAATCAATCAATATTTGTGGAGAGAATGAGAGAGTAAAATAAGTGGAGTGATGAATCAATGAAATTATTGTTGTTGAACATGGCCTTTTATGAGCAAAGGTGAAGGAGCATAATAACTTTGATTTGGTGATGATATTATCCTCCATCTAATGGACATTGTCCTCCATGTTATGAGAGTGACCAACCACCAGGCTATCACGTTGTCTTTTGGCTAATAAGTTACATCTGTTCCTGTTCATTAAGATGTCTCTCTTAATGGTGACTCTGGTTACTTGTTTCAAGATGAAGCCTTTTGCTTCCATGAATAAGCCCATCGCATGCTACGTCATCATCTCCCCCTAGTCTAATACAATGTTGGTTCAGTGATCGTTGTGTTAGACTATATGTTCTTGTGACTTCTTTTTTATTCTTTTACGAACTCTTTGTTGGGAAAAAGTGCATTTTTCCACCACTTTGGACATCAATAAATATTATAGTCGTGTGACATATATTGCGAACCGTTTAGTGGGTTTTGTAGTCTCTGGCCAAGGCTACGTAACAAACTAAGATGCGTCCAAATTGGGTTAAAGGTGAATGAGATATCGAGTCTCAAAGTTGTGTGTTTGGTGCATAAGTTGGAGTTGGAAAAGCTTTGTCCCACATTGGTGTGGGATATAAACTTTTACTAGTTTATAAGTGGAGGTTTCTAAGCTATGTCAAGATCTTGTGTTGTGTTTTACTCTGGCTCCTACCCGCGCGCAGGGGGGTTGCAGAAAACGGGTTTCTGGGTCAAAATTCTCTGAACCAATGCGTGTACGCGCGACCTGCGGACACGAATGCAGCTCAAAAAACTGGGGCCCGTGCGGGGCTCCTTTTTGCTGTGACCCGAGATAAACCCGACCCGGTTTTTGACCCGTTCAAGAATGATCTAGAAGAAGCTTTTGAAACTCCTGAAACTGATGTCATAAGTATTAGTTTTGTAACTCATGAAACTGATAAATAATTAACTCACCATTAGTGCTAGTTAATTATTTGGAGTTACAATTTTGTGTATATAAGGTCCTATCAGGGACTTGAAAGATACAACAACAACACATACATTTCGTTCATACCACATACACATTCTCTGCAATTTCGGTCACGAAACAGCAACCATCCCTGTGCTCCGTTCGTCTTTCAGGCAAGTGTTCAACGTCCGGCAGTACGCTGCTTTTAACTGGTGTACCCTGGGAACAGACGGCGAATCTGTTTAAGGGAATTGTGTCAAACACAAGCCCGGTTCTACTTATTGTTATTACATTTCCTTGTTTTGCAGGAAGCTTTCAAATTGCCTCTTTTATTTAGTTCCTCCATTCTGTTCTTGTTTAATTCCTTTATCATTATTTAATCGTATTGTAATATATATATATATATATATATATATATATATATATATATATATATATATATATATATATATTTAAGGAATTACATATTGTTATTATACTGTTATTTCCAACACTCTTTGGTGTTCATCTGCTATAGTTGCGATGATTTTTTTAATCTTATGAATGAAATAAATGGTATATGTACATTTCCTCTTTTTCTTGCCACTTGTCCTATTCTTATTGGGTTTTGCTTTTTGCAAGTATTGAAACCTATGGGTTAATAATGGATGATTTAACCTAACTTCATTTAAGGCCCTTTTATTGCCCTATATATACCATACCTTCTCATACTATTTTTCACATAACTTTTTGTTACTCCCAAATTTTTCTCTCAACAAAAGATTTTCCAATTTCTCCTTGTAACATCCGTGATTTTTGGCTATTTGACTTTTATGTAATTTAACTAGTGACCTTAATTAATGATATAATTGAGGTCATTTTTAAGACATATTGACATGTAATACGCTTGACGGGTAGATTAACCCACTTATTATATGACTCGATACTTGTCGATGCTTAAATTAATTAGAAAAGAGAACTTGGTCAACCATGGGTCTAGACCATGACCCATGACCCAACTAAAGACCCAACCCTATCCAAATCTCCCACTCAATCCCTTCCAACCATTCATTCACTCTTACATATCTTTCTCTCTCTATATATATATTGAATGCATACACACACTCTTCCATCTTTCACTCTCTCTCTAGCAAATCATCATCATTTAATATTATTCTAGTTGGGTTAATGAAGGAATCATCATAATCATCATCATTACTACAACATATCTCAAATTTGAAGTTTTAAGTGCAAGAAAACCCATCAAACTAGGTTAAATTCGGGTTGTCGCACTTGTGGAACTTTTGGTAAGGTAAACTCTTCTTAAAAGGCTCATTACGTGTAAAACAACTTGTTTTTAGTTCAATGGTATGATTTTAGGTCGAATTATTGTGCAAAAACTGGTCATGGGTCGATTTAACGTTTTATAGTTATGAAATGGGTCAAAACCGATTCCTAGCATCAAATCATGTTATGAGTTGAGATTTGCAAGTAGGTTGTTTGTGGTTATGATCATTTATGCTTAATATTACACAAAATTTAGTTTTCAAGCACTGCATATCGATTTGTAGACAAAAATTAGGGTTTGGAGGTGAATGGAGTCGGGTATGACTTTCTAGGCATTGAATCTTTGTCTGTTGACTTTTCGGCGCCTAACACGCTCCAGCCACCATCCCAAACGGTGGCCTAGGTAGTGAAAACTCGAAACTGAAATGGGCACCTTCTGTTTTAGGGTACAAAACGGTGGGTCAGACGCTAAAACCTTAGATTCCAAGGCACCGTTTGAGATGGTACATCCTGGCGTTTGGGATGCTCTGCTACTCCTCCACCACCGTCTAGGACGGTGGTGGCCACCGTCTGGGATGGTCATCAACTGGCAGCCGACGTCTGAGACGTTACTTCAGGCGTGTGAGACGCTGATTCCCATTGTAGGGTTTCCTGCTTTGTCTAGACCTTGATTAACCAACCTAGGATCGAGGTGAGCTTTCGTCCGGGTCATTTATCAGCTCCATTGATGCCTTTTTGGGGTTGTTACGGGTAACCAAAGACAAGGGTCCCTTGAATTGACTTATGAACACAAAAAGGGAAATGACATATGTATATTAGTAAATATGATATGATAATGACTTGTGGACGAGTTTATTACAAACTATCTCTTGACTCCTCTTAAGTCGTATACGAGTCCTGGAAATTAATCAAGCCACAAGTCACCTTTTGAAAACCTAATTAGGGTTTGACTTGTAATTAATGAATCTGCATACCATAATTAGGGTTTGACTTGTAATTAGTGAAAACTTGTAATTAATGAATCTGGCTTCATCCGCTTACGTTCCCTGGTATGGAGGTTTTGCTGTTGCAGGCTTCCTGCTTTGGCTAACTCCCCTTCTGGATGCGGTGGGATGTCGAGCTTTTTACCCCGTCCTTAACTTAACAGCTTTTCCCCGAACCCCCCATTTTTGATGGTCGGGGGCTGCTGGGCGAGCTCATTACGGACCTGGTTCCACGGTTCCGACACGCATCTAGTCTGGATAGTGTTTCGCTGATGCCACACAAGCGCTCCTACCAGCGGGTCCTTCGAGGTTGTCACCGGCTTTTCTTGGCTTTCCGATGTCGTCATGCCATGGAGTAGACCTTCCAGCTTCGGACCAGATATAGCGCTTCCTTTGTCAGGTAGCTCAGGCACGGGTATGTTTTGTGTGCGTGCCACTAGCAAAGCGCTCCCTTCGCTTGTCGCTTTCTCCATATGTAGCGCTCCTGACGGACCGTCCCGATATTCTGGCGTAGCTAGGCTTCCCTTGTCTGATTGTTCGAGTTTCAAAGTTCAGATATATAGACCTGGGGAATCCTGCTCACTCGGGCTCTGGCTTTCCTGACCAGGTCCATGAATCTCCCATGGATGTCTTTGCGTCTCCGATGTTCTTTCGGTTGCCCGCGTTGTGACGACGTGTGCATCGCCCAACGTCTCTCACATTTGGAAGATTCTGTGATATCGTTTATCAACCTGTTGCTTGCTTTGAGGTAAGCATGGTTTCCTTGCTCCCTCCAACCCTACCTGACAGCGTACTTCAGCGTATGCCGACCGGGCTGGCGTTTGTTCGAGAGAAGGCGCGAGATCACCTTCCTGACCACCGACAAAGCTGGTAATCGCAGCGGGGAGGTCCTTGTCACCGTCTTCGCTGTCACCATGAGCTGTCTTCGACCCGTGCTTTTCCGATAGGGAATCTGAGTTTGACATAATGCTCTTATTCTGATCGTGGCTAGGTTCAGTTTTGAGGACAAAGGGTCCCACGGATGGCGACAACTTGTTTGATCAAATAATCGCACTATGGCTCAACCGGAGGTGTGAGTTGGATTGTTGGTGTTTATTGGCGATTCCCTTACGGTCAGAGGGTCCGAGAGACCGCTTTACGCCGAATGGTTTGATGGCTAAGTCGATTCGTTCGACTTAGGGTTTTATTTAGGGTTTATTTGGAGAATGAATAAACCGTATGTTAGGATTTTGGAACTATGTAAAAGACTTATTCGGAAGTCGAATAGGTTGTTAGGGTTTATAAGTCGATTTGTGCTCGACTTAAGGGTTTAAGGATGATTAGAATGAATATGCCGTGAGGTTCCTCCTCTATTTATATAGAGGGTGGATAACTTGGAGAGGAAGGTAAGAGAATTAGGGTAAGTCTCTTCCTCCTTCGTAAATATCTTGTTTCCTTCTTGAGGGGATTTGTGGTAATCTTGTTACCTAATTATGTCCGAGTTTATCGGAGCTTTAGTATATTAATTGCGGAATAGATTATATCCGTCCTTTATTGTACATCTCCTCGGAGCTCGGTATTTATTACCTTCGGAGCTCCGGGATGATCATATTAATCGGAGGTTAGGCTCCGTTATGGGTTTACTTGTACGAAGATAGCTTCGTATTTTGCTTCTGCTTCGGGTACGGAGCTAGAGCTCCGTATGGGTATATCATCAATAAGTACAACAAAGAACTTTAAAATGGGTAACTTTAGCCACTCCAGCAGAGTAATCTCAGATATATGTGAACTTTAAAATGCTCAAAAACCGAAAGAAACATATGAGTAAAGGGCATGCGAACCCCCACAAAATCAAAGAGCTTGGTATATAAATCTTACCTTCAGGTGCACCAAAGATGTATGATACATGAGAAGGAAGCATAGGATGGTATTGATTCAAAATCTGGAAGACCGGAAGAAGCTCCTTCAAGCAGCTTTAGCTCATAATTGAAGAAGAAGAATCCATGTTATCCTTCCCCATGAGGAAGACGCTTCAAGTAAGAGAAGGAGGAGAAATTAGAGTCTTTTTTAAGAGAAAATTTTGGGGGTAAGAAAAAGTTGTGTGAAAATTAGTATGAGAAGATAGGATATATATATATATATATATATATATATATATGGGAAAAGTGAGTATGGGGTTGTCCCCCATTTAAGCTTAGATGGGGAACCCCTCCCATACAAATATTTTAATATTTGTTTGAATTTTAAATAAATACATGGCGCCCCATGATTTTTATGATTATAAAACCAAATGTGAGGGGTTCCCCATCTAAGCTTAGATGGGGGACAACCCCATACTCACTTCCTCTATATATATATAGGGCCATAAGAAGGCCTTTAATGAATTTGGGTTAAATCATCTATCAGTAGCACATAGAGTTCATTGCTAAAGGACAAGTGGCAAGAAAATGTGAAAATGTACATATACCATGTATTACATTAGGAAGGAAAAAAAATCATCACAACCGAAGTAGATAAACACCAAAGAGTTTGTAAAAGAACCAATAAAATGTCACAAGAACGCATAGTCTCGCAGAGCGATTGCTGAACCAACACGGCAACACTGTACTAGACTGTGGGAAGATGATGACGTAGCATCTGATGAGCTTCGTTATGAAAGCAAAACCTTCAATAAGGAAGCACAAGCTTCATCTTGAAGCAAGTAACCAAAGACACCATTAAAAGAGAAATCGCAATGAATAAGAAAAGGTGTAACTTATTAACTATGGAACAAATCTACTACCCAAAGGTCCATCAAGAGGTGATAGCCTGGAGGTTGGTCACTCTCATAATATGGAGGACAATGTCCATTAGATGGAGGATAATACTATTGCCCAATCAGAGCAGATTATTATCCTCCTTCACCTTTTCCTATAAAAGGCCATGTTTACCAACAATATTTTCATTCACTCATCACTCTACTTATTTTACTCTCTCACTCTTAGCACAAATATTGATATCAAATCCTCTCTTCTGCTTCATCTGGGGTTTGGTTCCAACCAAACCGTGGTGTATAGTACTCTTAAGAAGGTTGAGTTACTCGTAGGGAATCGCCACCCAAAGGAGACTCTTACTTCGGCGTGCCCTCCTAACGATTGTGCGTTCCATCGTGCGCAGTTTATCTTGTATTCATCAAGAAGAACCAGACTAAACCTGTCATGAAGTAGATCATTTGCTTCATCAACTATATATAAACAAGAATTGCTTATATATTATATATCTTTAATCCAATTGTGTTTGTGACCCAATTCTTAACAGTAACCCATACATACAAACAATAATTTAATGACTTAAGGCTACAAAGTACTAGTTATATGATTTATGCTCTCTGTATTGATTACAGGTTCAGATCTTTCTGAATCGCATGAAATAGATGTCTCATCACAATCTTCTTTGCCATGTGTTGAGACTTCAAGATCTTGAGTTTGTCGTTCTTCCATGAAAACACGTGGACTCAAAACCGGCTCAATCTCATCATGGTCATCATCATCATCATACACAATCGAGTCCAAAGACATGGTTGATGATGTTGCCGGTAGGAGGGTGAAAGTGGAATTGTGTCTGTGTTTCGCTTTTACCCTCCTCCGCCATGTGTGTAATGAATCTCTTATCTTTTCAGGAACTATGGTTTTCTTATACCGAGATCCCATCTGGCAAAATATCACAAAATGTAATTTGTAAACCCATGCATATATATAGACATGAGAAACATGGACAAACAAGTATAAAATGTGATGTTAACGGTTTGAGGATGCATGCCTGAGTAACAATGACATAGAGAGGAAATGTGATGAAACTACACCAAAACTGTGAGATAATACTACAAAAACAATGAGATGGATGGGTGTAAATAAGAATCTTCTAAAATATCATGATTAAAATCAAGCTTTTTTGTTCTAAATTTACCCAAATATCAAGCGAATCACTAGAACGGTGTGGTTTTTGGTAAAACAAGAAGTTTCGTTCACCTCCCACTGCAAAGATAACATAAGAAGAGCAGCCGATTGATCTTAATGAAACCCACAAATTACATGTGATTGTGTTCATATCATATTAACAGGTTTAGAGAATGAAAATGTGGGGAAGTGTTCTAACCAGAGACCAAAGGCATGTCGCCATTTCAAAAGCATTCTGCAAACAGCTCGTTAGGTATCAAAATTTGATAGAAAATTATACGAAGATTCAATAGAATGGTTTACGTTTATCACCTGGAAAGAAATGAACTGTATCAGTCGTAATAGAAGCCTAGGTCTCCCAAACCAGAAAAGTTCATCCCTCAAGTTAAACTGACGAAATTCTGTCCTTTGACTTGTGTTCTTGGTTTCAACAGCCAGTTTTATTACTATCCGGTGCAGTTTTGTTCCAACCAAAGCAATAAACTTTCGTCCATTTTGATAAGTTTCAAACAAATAAACAATGTAAGAAAATAGAATTTTTTTAATTTGTGTAAAATGATTGAAAGACTTAATGAGTATTTACAATGACTGGAAGGAATGACAGCCAAAAGTAAATATGAGTTCCTGCAAAAGAACAATAATGTAGATTTACTAAACAACATCATATTAGCTTTAAAAAAAATAGAAAAAACAAAAGAAACTTAATTACCATGAAAACCAAGAAGAACACACAAAATCGCGAAAATCCAGAGAGGGATGCTGCAAAGAAAAAAAAATGGTGTGGAATGTTTAGCCGAAAAAGCATAGAATTTACTAGCACGGCGATATATTTTCCAACAAAATAGAATTGCTCTAGAGACGACACTTTAATCCCAAAATCGCCCAAAATGAATTGCAACCTGAGAAGTTATGTAGAGGGTATACGTAGGTAAGATATACCTGATCCCAACAATATCTCGAAACTCTTCTTCCATGCTTCGAAGCATATAATTATGGAAGTCATATGATACTGGTAAGTTATGAGTCTGAAACAATGAGTTCCATGGAAACATACAAGTAAAATATACCCATTCAGATACTGCTTGCATATTACTTGTAATTAATTCATGAATTTGAGGAGAAATTACAGTTATATCTTACCGTTATGAATCCCAATCTCAGAGCTCGGTAATCAGCTCTACTTATAGAACTCCATATCTGTCTGCTGAAACAGAGCTGGATAGAGAAATCATTCATTGTAGCAACTTTTTGTCAAGAAGTTGTACTCAAAATTTTAATAAATGAAAAGACATTGATCATAGCGTTTAAGTAGATAATTTAAGTAGTACACACACACACACACACGCACACACCATGATCATCTCCGACCACCACCATGATTTTCCGGCGATGGGCCCGCCGGAAAATCATGTGTAAGTTAACTTACACATGTGTAAGTAACTTACACATGTCTAAGTTAACTTGCACATAATTTTCCGGTGGGCCCGTCGCCGGAAAGTCTTAGTATTTTTACAAAAAAGTCTTGTATATCGTAGTAGTAGATGATGATGGTGGTGTGTGAGTTACAAAAAACACGAGTCCCTAATGGTCCTTAAAATAAGGATATATATATATATATATATATATATATATATATATGCGCGATAAATAGACCTTATAAAATGTAAATGGAAATCAAAGTTTAATCTTAGTGGGTGAGATTTACCAGCCATACGAGGATATTGTGTTGGCTCCATGGATGAGCAGTATTTCGATAAATGAAAGTAGATAATCTTGTCATTCCTAAAACATTGACAGATCAAAAGAAGTATGAGTTAGCATTAAGGTTGAATTCGGGTATAACTTTTGGACTTGTTTTCTGATTATAACGAGTTTAAGTAACAATAATCATATCTCGGTCTTTGGATAAACTGATAATGCTTCTGAATTTTTAAGGGGCTTTAAATAACCAGCTTCATGTCAGATAGCCATTTCAAACTATTTATCGAAAAGAGTAAAGCGTTATCTGATTACCCATTTTACAATGTACTTCAAAAAATGATCAGCTTTTTCAAATGCTCAAACATTGTATAGTATTAACCGAATGGTTGTTCACCTTGTGGATGAGGGTGAGCCATGTCCTTGGCTTGATTTTCCCAAAGTCTCCAGCTGTATATCTGATGGGCCAGAACGAAAAGACTTCAAAAAATGATGAAAAAGCATATATAGACTATATATTTTTGAGAAAAATAATGGAAACCTTGATCATGGCGAGGGCAATCGCAAAGAAGCTGTAAGATACATGTGTGACGCCCAAAACAAACAAGAAACGATGTAATTGCTCAAGACTTTCTTTTGAAGCAAAAGATGAACTACCCTGATGATAAATGGCAGTGCATCTAGTCAGCGATCAGCAACATTAATCAGTGCTTAGCAAACAGGTGCAAAAGATGTGGCAAGATAAGCTAGACGGGAGGTTAGGAAACGGGTCATGTCTTGAAACGGGCCATGTTGGGTTGTCACATATACATTTTTGTCCATTTTTTACTTATCTTTTCAAATTAATATTTTCGTCACATATTTAACAAAACTCTTAACATTAGGAAAAATGATAATGACAGCCCTAAGAGTTGTTATTAACAGCTTATTACATGCATAAAAAGTAGTACTTTATATATCAATAACCGCCTCCCTGAATTTTCGCAAGACAACTTACAAATTTTAATGCATCAAATTAATTAATACTGAGAGCCCTAAGGGCTGTCATTAACAAAACTCTTAACATTACAAATATCTTACTTTGAATATTCCAACCTTAAATATATTTTTTTGTGTTATATAAAACTTGATGAAATTTATATCATTGGAAAACACTTATAAAACACAATCAATTCATATAACTTTCATCAAATATTATCTAACACAGAAAATTATTTATGGTCAAAGTTGTAAAAGTTAGACTTTGAAAATTCAAGACATGACACTTCTAGTGGGACAGATAAAGTAATAAACAGTATACTATCAAACTAAGAAATATCACATGCGCTCATGTGGTATGTGTGATGGCCCATTAACCTATAGGTTAGGTTGTGGGTTCAAGTCCCATGACAAACACTTTGTAAATATACACGAAATATGTGTGAATTTATATAGTTGCCTTTCTAAAAAAGAAATACATCAGAATAGACAATTTTCAACCAGTTTTGATACATTATTTCTACCACATCCGAACATACTACAGGAAGGGTGTATCATAGTAAGTGGCGGAGGGACATATATACTAGGACGGGCCAAGGCCCATCCCAATTTTTCTAATAATACTAAATCTCACATGTATATTTCTATAAATCTTTGGCCCAAAGCTTATATGGCCCATCCCAAATAAAGCCGAAAAAGTTAAATAACGTAGGTCACTTTTAGATTTTAGGAAACAAGTAAAAAATCTTATTTGCTTTAGAGGATCAAATCCACCATGGGACCTTAATTCTTTCTGTGGAAGTTTATGAATTACGATTATTAAAAATCCATCTCATTTCTCCGTATCTTTTCGTAACCTAACAAAGGTATGTTATATATTTATCATTCAATTTCAATTCTTATCTAATCTTTATATTTACCATCGGCATCTTACTTTTATTTTTATAGATGTGAGTCTTTGAATCAATAAATAAATATTGGGATTAAGAAAAAGAGGAAAAATATTTGAATTTTTTAAGTATATGTGTTTTATTTAGGAATTAGGATGATTCTTAGTAGTTTAACATTGAAAACTAGTTGAGGTTTAGTAACTAAATCATTGTTAATTGGTTGAGTTTAATTTCTCAGCCTCATTATCCAATAATTCTACAACCTCTGTTTACATTATTTAACAACTATTGTATTTTTGCTTTGTCGAAATTTGATCATTTAGCAACCACATGAGTAGCAAATCATTATTATGTCGTTGACTGGTTAATTCGATTTGTTTTGACTCTACCGGTATCTGCAGCAAGCGTTGAAAGTGCATTTTCAGCTATGAAGATTTTGAAGAATAGACTTCGTAATAAAATGGGTGATGAATTTCTTTTACATAATCTTCTTCTTTACATCGAAAAAGAAGTAGCCGAGACTTTTAGCTTAGATTCTATTTTAAATGATTTTTCTATTACTTGTTGTTTAGTTTTGGCCCATCCAAACAATAATTCCTACTCGATGTATCAACTTTAAATCAACTTTTATCATATTGATGGCTAGCCCTATGTTGTTAATACGTGGTCTCTAATATCCATCACAAAATTGACTTTTGTCGGCTTTTCCTATGTTTGGTTCCAAAAACATAACCATTCTGAGATGATAAAAGGATTGTTTAAAAAAGCAAAAGCCATCACAACCGATACACAAGTAACAACTTTCGACCTTTTCCTTTAACTTGCTGGCAAGACATACGCCTCCTACTCTATAAAACTTGCACTGTTTAGTGGTTTACTAAAGAACTTACACTAAACACATGACATAAGTACCCTTTAACATGGACCAATTTATAATAATGTCTTATGTGCGAAAAGGAAATGCTGTCGTTAGTATTGGGCAGAAATGGAAATGAGTAAAGTTAGTGAATAAGCAAGACTAAAATTGAGATATAAAGGAAGACTGCTCACCTCAGGACAGAATTCACTGTGTTTGTGGCTCAAAAGATGTCTAGAAACAGAGTAATTTGAGTAGTTACTGAAAGACATTTGATAATGTAGTGGCTCAACAAAAGTTTTCTCAACCGAGCATGGATAAAACCGGCTGCTAATTGTTGATGACTTAACACAAATCTTGGCAGCATAAACAATCCAATGACCCATCAGCAATGATAGAACAGCAAACAACATAAGTTCTGCTCACAAACCACCAAATTCACAAGCAACAGTTATTCAGCTAACTTTGACTTTTAGACAATTCAAATCAATACACTAAAGTAATAAAGGTTTTCATCTAAAGATACAATGTGCTTTTAAGCACATCAAGATTATAGTTTTTCAAATACGAAATAAAAAAGTATGTTGCGATTTTAGATAAATAACCCAAATTACTATAACTTTAGTTTTTTTGCAATAAGAACTTTGTTCTTACCTTCTTTGATCTTGTCTAAAGCAGCATTAAGAGCTTTCCTCTTTGTTCTATATAACCACTGTGTATGAGAGCAACAAGGATGACATAAATTTGTCAAAATCAAATAAAGTTGATCATACTCAACACTTGATCAAATAAAGGAAAACATCATGGTTAAACAAACTTATCAAGAAAAAATCGAAATCTTCGCAACTTGTTACCTTCTCAATGTGTCCAAGAGCTCTATTAATGGAAAATCCAACAAGAACCATGAATGATACAACACTAGCCACAGCCCATGATGGTGTCTCCATCAATGACTTGCCTTCTTCTCCCTCCATTTTTATCAAAGTTTGTAGAAAAACTATTCAACAATCCTTAAAATCATATCTTGCCTTTATGCATTTTCAAGAACTTAACCTTCTTTGAAGTTTTAAGCTTTTGTTTGTGTTTTTTGGTTTTTGATACTTAAAATATGCATTTAACTTAAATTTCTAGTAAGAACTTTGGTCAAATTTTAAGATGAACAAGAAAAACCCATATTGGTTTCCTCATAAATGTGAAGTTTTGGTAGTTCAGTGTAGTATTAAAGAGCATTGTGGGACCGTTGATGGCTACCAAAAATATAGTTAAGGGCGTTAGGAAACATCTATGCATGGACAATTATATTTATGTATGTAGATGTAGATGTAGATGTAGATATAGATATGTAATTTTGATGCAAAGTAGTTTGCCATTAATTTATGTTTAAACCTTAGGGTATACATAGAGGCCATTTGTGGACCATCTAAATAATACCATATCAATTTGAAACTGGCTTGATCTTATGTATTCTTTAATGTATGTTAGATGTTCTTTTTTCTACTGAGAATAAAATGTAACCGAGCCTTTTTTTTAACAACTGAATGTTAGTTTGTATCTTTACACGTACTACCCCAAATGTTAATAAAGTAAAAGTAACTCTTAATGCCGTCTTTTACGGGTTTTAGTGTAACACCCCAAGTTTTTCTAAAGATAAATAAATTAACCCTTTTTATTAGTTTTGACATTAAATTAATTTTCTAGTATTTTATTTTTGGATATGGGGTTAATTTAGTTGGAACTTTAACGGATAGCGGGTAAAATACCCTAAAAATTGGAAATGGGTCGTGGCACCCATAGGATGTGCCAGCCACACACTCATCTAATTCATATTTCCACTATTCTTCTTCTTCCTCATATTCTCATGCAATCCACTCCATTTCCTTCAAAATCAAAGTCAAAATACCTTCAATTGCAAGACTAGAAATCACCCTAACAATCATCACCATCAATTTATTTTCTTTCAAGAATTCAAAGTTAGGGTTTGTGGGTTTTGTGGTGGTAGCCAAAAATTTGGAGAGAAAGAGGAAGGAATTGTGAATTTGAAACCCTAAGTAATTGTCTTCATTGTTGAGGTAAGGAATTTCCCCAATTTAACCTTATCTTTTCTTGTAAAATTAGGGTTCATGGATGAACCAAATTGGGGGTTTTTACTAGAAAATGATTTATGGTTAATTTCCCCCAACTCCTTAGTTAACCTATTTGTCATTGAGTTAAATGATGTGTTTAATTATGAATTGATAAGTTCAAATGTGATAAGTTGAGTTTGTGAGAAAAGATGAATTATTGCTAGTTATTGAAATGTGGATGAAAATGATATGATGAACTACCTAATGTTGTTGTTAAAGATGGAAGTAACTCAATGACAAATGGGTTGGGTTTTGGGTTTGGAAAAGGCTAGTGAATGAGAATTTGGTAATTTTGAGCAACTAGATGAAATGGCCACATGATGGTGGTAAAATGAGATTTTTAGCAAAACGATAGATAATTGAGATTGATGAGTTAGAAAGATTGAACTTTGTTAAGTGAAACTTGATTTTAAGCCAACTCAAGGAAATTGAGTTTGGGTGAATAGGAATGCTAGTGAATCGTTAGTTTGGCTAAGTGAGTTAGCCAAGATTGTGAATAAAGTCTTATGTGCATATTGTATTGAATTGATAGGTTGAAAGCTTTGCACTCGTTGTTGCATTGTTGATTATTGTTAGTCGCGGAGGAGGTGAGTACTCTTGCATACTTTTATATGTGCGTTGGGTCGATTACCATATGATGGTGGATTCCATGTGTGGTAATCGATTTGGCGTTAGGGCCTAATTGAGGTCGGGGCCTAAGAACCCCATAGTTGATATGAAATAAAGGCCTAAGAACCTTTGAGGCCTAAGAACCTCTTGAGATTATTGTTTAGCGTATATGGATCCATGTATGTTTTGTTAGCGCAAAAGTGAGTATGCAAGTGATGATATGACGGTATCATTGGCTACATGCAATAGTCTTTTGTGTTTTTGCCCTCCTTCATATGTATATTTGTATGCAAGTTTATTCACTAAGCATTCGCTTACTTTTTAGTTGTTTACCATTTTATAGGTAGTTACGGAAGAAGGAACTAGTGTGGTTGAATTGGTTAGAGCTTGAAGTTGACCTTTGCTAGACATTTGAAGGTATCAGGTCATTCTTGGTTGAATGACACCCCTTTGGTTTAGAGACTTAGTTCATCCCACCTCTTTGGCTCTTGATACAATCTTGGTGTTTTGAATCTTGTGGTTATGTATCATGTTCATTTTGGGTGATGGTAACTAGTCTTGTTAAATTTGGAAGTCAAATGAAAGTTTTGGGTTATTTGATGAAATGGGTAACATACCCTACTTATGTTGAAATGTACATGTTATCTAATGTAAGCTTATGAAACGTTTGTTCGCTTGATATGATCTTATTTGAGTCAGTAATAGTGCTTGGGAATGTTTGGAATTGAGTCAAAATGTTGAAAAAAGTCAAAAGGAGTGTTTTTGGTGTACAACAGAAAGCACGGCCTCTGTGTCACAGAGCACGACTTCTATGTCAAAGAGCACGGCTCTTGCCCTGTACAAAGGTCGTGCTCCACTGATCTCGAACCTTGTTTTTTCCCGAGCCTTCGTTTGACCTTTTTGGGTCCTGAAACTTATATAGTAGTCTATTAACATTATTTCAAGAACATTCCAAGTGTCTTTTCTTGAATTGGAACATTTTGATTTTTCGCGAAAATTGGCCGTATTTTTCTAAGTATAATTTAACTAATTTGCGTTTCTTTTCTTTTATGTTCATACTTTTGGGACTAAATTGAGTTGAGGCGTTTCAAGTTGGTATCAAAGCCCAGGTTTAATGGATTTAGGTATTCCCTCGTGTGGAGAGTGCCTAGACTTAAACCTTAGTTGAGACTCGACCTTAGGTATCCAAAATTTTATATGGGACCGAAAGATGCGTTTGATGATGCTAGTTTATCAACTTGCTAGTATTTGAAGCACAATAAGAAGCCGGCCTTATTGTGGTTGAAATACTAACAATTTTATAAACTAACAGCATCAAACCTTGGGACGGTTTTGTATGAAGTTATAGGTTGGCTTTAGTTCGTAGAGATAATAGGGTTATGTGCTTAAAATCCGTTTATCTATTCTTATTATAGTATGGCCGAACATCACAATGAGGAGGATGAGCATCGAAGGAACGAAGAAGAAGTGATATTTCCGGAGGGTAGTATGGATATTTCCGATCAAATCGGGAGAGCTCTAGAGAAGTACACCCCTCTTTTACTTAAGAGGCTTAATCAAACAATGGAAGGAGCAATGAATGACCGTATTGCTCAAATGATTAGGGAGGAGGTTGCAATCAATGTGCAACGGGAGTTTGAAAAACGTGATGCCAAGGATAAGGGTAAGAAGGATGAGGAGGAAAAAGATGTGGAGGTTACGGGAGAAAGAATCTATAAGAAGAAATTCACATTCCGGGACTTTGAGGTATGCCACCCACCCGAGTATCACGGTGATCGTGATCCTATTGTTTGTACTCGGTGGATATCGGAGATTGAAGGGGCGTTCCGTACTAGTCAATGCCCCTCACATTTGAAGGTGATCTTTGCGGTTGGCATGCTGAGAAATAGTGGAAAGCGTTGGTGGGACGGATTGTTGGCAATCAAGAAGGGGGCTTTGGATAATGTTGAATGGCCCGAATTCAAGGCTATGTTCTTCAAGGAATTTCGGTCGGAAGCCGAAGTGACCAAGTTGAGAAGTGAATTTCTCAACGATTGTCAAGGTAGCATGAGCTTGAATGAATTTCGAGCCCAATTCTTGGACAAGGCTCAATTTTGCCCGGAATTTCTCGATAATGATCAATTGCTCAAAGAGCAATTTTACTTGAAGTTGAAAAAGAGCCTACGAGAGAAGATTAGCTTACGTCAAATGGAGTCTTTCTCCATGTTGGCGGATGTAGCGCGTGACCATGAAATCGAGCAAACTCGAGTCGATGAAGAAGGCCCGAGAAGAAAGATCGAGGGTAGTAACTACCAAAAGTTGAGGCGTTTCATTTAGGTCCCAATATCGTCTTCGACGGCGTAGACAGACATACCCCTACCAAGGTAGAGAGGTTGCTTCTAGTATCTACCAAAAGTAGAATAGGACCTCCAACCTTGTTGGACATGAGGATTGTTGGTGCATACATGGTTTAATAGAGTTATAACATTTATAATGCACTCCTTATTTTTGATGATGATTGAGAACATACCACATCAAGTTAAGTGTTAAATATAATTGATCATACGTATATTCTTACATGCTTGATCTTTCCTCTAAAGAACGTTTAATAAAGACGCAAAGTAGCACTATCTATAGCGTCGATCATTGTGTGGCGTGCCATAACAATATATGGAATGTGTAAAATGGTATAAATAAAGATTTGAGCATGCATAAGCTAATTCCGAACAAAAAACGATGAAAACGTCAAGTTTGTGTTTAATGTAGCATTTCGTAGTAAAACCTGAGGACGGCTCTTGAGGACGGCCTCTGTGTCTGTAAGAGTCGTCCGCCTCTGTCCCGAATGGTAGTTTTTCACCGAGCCTTCGTTACACATTTCCGTGACCCGAAACTTGTTCCTAAGTCTTATATTATCATTCTAAGGTATTTGCAAGTGTCAAATTTCAAATCTAAACACTTTGATTTTTCACCAAAATTGGAGGCCAAATTTTTTCAAAGTATTGAAAGTCAAGATAAGGCAAAATTGGTTGAATGGTCAAAATTGGTCAAAGAGATAATACAAATCTGATATATATTTGAATTTGAGTGGATTGTGTTCTCATTTCTGTAACACTTCCTGTGACTTCCTCAATCCCCATTCATCCACTCAAGGTAAGCACATATCTCTCTTTCTCCCTTTCTCTCTTGAAGTTAATATTGGTTTGGGAAAGTTATTGTTGTAATGGAGACATCATGGGAGATATACAAGGCTTTTTGTGAAGTTCCAGGTATAGCACGACTCTTGTGCCCTGGAGGACGGCCTCAGTTAAGAGCCGTCTGGGTTAAACGGTCATAAAACATTTTTGAGCTATAAATTGAAGACTTTGTGACTTTGGGAACTCACCTCTTGCATCTACAACTCCTGGAAAACTCATACTTATATTTCAAATCTTATATCATTGATTATTAGCAAGAGTGTCAAATTTGTAGTGAGGAGATTATCTAGTGAAATAATTGAGAGCCTACAAATTGTGTATTCAATTACGCTAGTGAGTGTGATTGTTACGTATTCTCTTGAAGTGTCAAGAGCTTGTGCTTCCTAATGGTTAGAAAACTTTATATCTTGTAGTGTCAAGATTATTTGGGTGTAAATTAAATTCTAGTGGTTAAAGTTGAGCAAATTCTTGAAGTGTCAAGAATTGAAGATTTCCTAGTGGTTAGGAATCTTTGGTGTGTCTTGAATTGTCAAAACTTGGTAAATTCCTAGTGGTTAGGAATTGTTGGCTCATCTTGAAGTGTCAAGATTGTATTGTGGACTCTCCACCGGTTTTGGAGAAAGATAGTGCTACAAAATCTCGATTGTGTATCGAGGAGTGGATTAAGGCGGATTAGTTAACATCCGACCCCAACCACTATATATCGTGGTGTTCATGTGGTGATATACTTTCTTACCCTTATCTTCTTATTATTGTTCATTATCTTGTTATCATATTTGCTTCTCAAGGATTGAATTGGTTGTTATAGCTACAAGGGTTAACTTCTTTGTTGTTCAAATCATGCAAGTTTTTGTAACTAGTAAGTTAAGATTGATTGTTAATCAAAAAGTTTTGTAAACCAAGTTAAAAATCGGGTACAACCTATTCACCCCCCTCTAGGTTGCACTTACAAGGATCGAACACATGACTTCTGTCTCCAGAGATCAAAGCTCCAACCACTAATCCAACATAATTGGTTGTTTTAGGGGTTTTTTTTTTCAAATGATAAAATGTGGTAATTTCATTCTAAGTAATTAGATTAATATGAGTTTCATAGTTGTGTGTCATGTGTCGAACAAATTCATGTTTGTTTACATAAACAGTAAACAAACATTGACCAATTGATAAAATGTCAAATGGCTAGCTACTTATTTGTTAGATTTTACAGGTTGAGATCCGTTCAAGTTAGGGATAATTTGAGGGTCGAAGTTGGATGATCTCGACCAATGATTTAAAATCAATGGTCAAGATTCGAATATGATAATTGAATTTTAACAAATTGATTTTAATTCAATGGTTAATAACTCTCCAACTTTATCTTTCCCCATCCAGATTTTACACACTATGGAACTTGAATATCAACCGTGAACTCTTGTTTATTTATCAAAATGCTTAAGTTGAACAAAATTATTAGATTTTACACACTATGAAATTTGAACTTAAAATCTGTCGATTATAATCAAGAAAGTAAAGGTGGTTTAACAATATTATGGAACTAAGAGATCGCTTTAGGCCTTAAAAAATTTAAGGTTTCAATATTATGTATATTAGACTTACTATGTCATCAAGTGTTAAAGGCGTGGTGAAAGCTATTTGTTTTGTATGGTGGTGGTCGATTTGGAAACACCGGAACAATGTGTTCTTCAAATCAACTGGACCAAGCGTGTATGAGGTGTTCACTTCCATTGTGTCGTTATCTTTTCCTTGAATTTCTAAACGTTTTAAGCCTTTTAATTTTTCGTGGTCCACCTGGATTACTAGTCCAAGTCTTTTGTTGTAATCCGTCGGTACCTTGCCAAATGTTTTTCTTTATTATTAATAAACTTGGTTGTTCAAAAAAAAAAAGACTTAGTCTTTGGACTTTCGACTCATTACGTATCACTATATAATTTGCATTAGAGTAACACCCTTCGTTGGTTTTGCATCAAAGTATGTATTCTTTTTTACTAGTAGTTCAATAAGATAAGTCGAATTACTTTTAGTTTTTCATTTTTTACTTTAATTTATATGCTTATGAAATAAACTTTTAAAATTTATCATGTTTAAAACCTTAAAACCCGTAAGACAACATTGCCAGAAAGTTAGCTTCACACGTAGGTCATGCTATGAAAGGTCAGAGCGCTGTGAAGACAAGTAGGTCATGCCAAATTTAAATTTCTGTTTACGAATCTGTCGGTCGTTGATCACATCACATGATGTGAAGACAAGTTTATGTTAATTACGAGTACTTTTTATGTAAGATGTGATACACATGCTCCCACTAAAAAGAGGTTTGCAATAAAAAAAAAATCTATTAATTAAAAGTTTGTAAACTAGCTAGCTTTATATAGACAACCATTGTCTCGGAATATTTATTTATATTTGATTGAGTACATTCAGAGGCGGAGTCAGGATTTGAAGTTGAGGGGAGCTCCGGACTCCAGAGGCGCAGACAATATTTAATAAACGTTGAGGGGGCTTACGTGTATTTATTTTATAATTATTATATAACAAATTCAAAAAATGATAGTAGTTACTTTAACTTACCTAAAAAAGTGACTTGTTGGTTTTTTAGCTTATGTTTTATAGATGTTTATATTAGCGCAAACTAAGAAAAAGGAAACTTTAATTTAGTTTGTCACGTCCATACTATTTTAACTCCATAGTAGACAACTTTTACCATTATCGTTGAAGTCCTAGTTTATTGGTTCCAACCATGAATTAATTTTGTTAAAGAAAAAAATGATATTAAATTAATTAAACATATTATTTAAAAAATTTATTAATAGTTACAATTTACCTATAACTCTATAAGTACAGTAATCCACTATTATAAGTTAAATATAGAATATACTTTATACTTATAAGATTTAAAAAAAGGAAAAAACCAATAAGCTTCTATCAGTAGGGAAGAAATATGTTCCCTTCTTACAAACTTCTCCATGAAAAACACATATATAATTACAAAATCTTCCCTCTCACAAAAGCATGGAAGTATGGTGCTTCTAGTAGCATCCTTGTTACCCCGTTAGAAAAAAGACTTGATAATAGTTTAGGGGGCTAAATGAAAATTGGTATAAAATATAGATCAAGATTCACTAAAGTTATAATTAACTTCATAGGTGCAATTGATTATTTTGACCTTTGGATTAAAATCAAGAGTCAAGATTCAAATATCAACTTTGAATCTTGACCTTTGATTTTAATCCAAAAGTTAAGATCTACTCAACTTTACCTATAAATTTGATTATAACTTTAGAGGATCTTGATCCATAAAATATCTATGACACAACCACTCAAAAGTCAAACGAGATTTCATCTTCCTCTTCAGTATATCACCTACAAATCGATGTAAACGGATCGGAAAACAAAAACACCACAAACTTTTCCTACTGGTTTATTTCTTTCGCATTCGAGAAGGCATAAATTACTTATTTTAAAAAGGTTGGGGGTGGCTTGGCACATGCCAAACCCCAAATCTTTCCGACATTACTAGTAACTTCACCCCCGCTAGTCACCCGTTGGCTTGAAATATGCATCTATGAATCCATTTGGTTCGAAGACTATAAGAAAATATAATGTAAACGAATTTGAAATTTGCTATTCCAACCTAACATAACAAAATAATGATAGTAATTATTTTGTAACACCTCATTTATTCACGCTAACCAAAAAGGTATTGTGAACAAATGAGATGTTACAAAATAATTATGTAAGTCCACACTAAAAAGTGCGAACTTTTAATTCTACATTTTTAATTCTATATATTTTTACACACATAAAAGTGTGACAAAATTTTTAATTTGTTCACGCTAACTAAAAGTGAGAACAAATACAACATTATTTGTAGTATAATAATAATTTTCTTTCGATCGATCAAATTTCCTTAGATACTTTGAAGTTTGAAACAAACACTTATGATGATGCAAGTATAATTTAACAAGTTCGGTTAATAAACCTGAAAGATGATTTGTACTTGACAAAAATAAATCTTGCCCATAATACACAAATTATCGGATAACTTGAGCTCATGAGGTATTCATATTCCTTCTTATGGATGTCCTTTTTGCCCAACCGGTGTTGATACCGTGTCACATCTATTTGCGGATTGCATTTTTGCTACGAAAATATAAAATCATATAAGCCACTGGTTGCGGATCATAGTCCCTCAGATACTACATGTTGAGATTGAGCCATGGATTGCATCAAGCGAAAGAACGAGGTGTGCTAAAGATGTGGTTAGAGCTATTTGTTTCCTGTGGTGGTGGTCACTGGTCGATTTGGAAGCACAAAAACGTTGTCTTCATCAAGGCATGCCAACCTAGTAATTACGAAGTGTTCTGAATGATTGTTTCATTGTCTTTTCTTTGCGTGTCCAAGCATTGTAACTCCTTCAATTTTTCATGGTCCACTTGGATTATTAGTCCAAGTTGTTTGATGTAATTCTTCGGCACCTTGCCGAAGACTTCTTTTTTATTATTAATATAATCTGGTTGTTCTTAAAAAAAAATACACGAATTAGACAAGCATTTAAAAGTGGTTTTATCATACCATAACTACAATGTTTTTTAAGTACAACAGATCTATACATTCTTAAAATCATCTATGCGATAGATTGAACTAAGGATGTGCCCGGGTCAAGACCTGGCTCGAACTGGGTTGACCCATGACCCGCAACTTCATGAAAAATGGAACCGTGGCCCGGCCCGTGAAGGTTTGGGTCGGGTTCGGATGGGTCACAAGTTTACGGGTCATATGCACAGAACCTTGGTTTCAATCTAAAAAGGCAAACATGTTTATCAAGTGACTAATATCATATTGATACCAAAACTAATTAAAATGTCATTGATTTTATAATGAAATTTAACATAACCGTCATTAAGAATGTATACATAACTAATTTATAACAGGATCCTTTTAAACATAAAAAGTGGAATGTTTATTAGTAATAGACTAATGGTTATAGCCAAGGTTATAAAACTCTCTCGAGTCGGCCGAATATCCAAAATAAACTCTTGACTCCCACCTCGTCGAGTCGAGTCACGAGTTTTCTAACCTTGATACGGCCAAAACCGATGAAACTTGGATCTATCAACTAATGTTTAATTTTCAAGTTTGAATTATATGTTAATGTTATTAAACAATTACGTTTAAATTTTAAGTTTGGAATATATTTTAAAGTTGTACTACATATAACTTCAAAAATTCTTATGTTTGTATATAAAAATTCCAATCCGAGTTCTCCCCGAGTCGAGTCCGATTCTCCAAAAACTCCTGACTCCCCCCCTCGCCAAGTCGAGTCACGAGTTCTCCAACTTTGGTTATAGCTATAACTAATACGAGTATTTATATAAAGGTTTTCATAAACTACACATAATGTGCTACGTAAATCGCTACTTAAAAGGTGAAAAGGAAAGAAGAGAGGATAAGAAGTATTACTTACTAATCATTTTTTGAGATGAAAAGTTTTGAAGCAAAAACTACATTTTTGTTTGACACTTAAAAAAATCTTAAGAATGAATTTTATATTCTCCACTCCAATCCTTTTCACGCTTAAACAAATCCTAAGAATGGATTTTATGATATTTTATGTTCTCTCATTTTTTTTCCATCGTTAAATAAACTAAACAATATAATGTAAATCTTCGCATAAATAACCAAGCCCATCCGGGAACCGGGATATCCATGTCCCACGAAATCACTGGACCAACTATAAATGTTTTGGACCCAAAGTCAAAAAAGCCCATAAGAAAACAATCAAGCAGTGATTTAATTTTCTATGGGTCAAAAGGTAACCGACCTACTGATACAAAGCATATGTGATGCACATTTCCGATATTTCATCTCACATCGAGAAGTCGATTTGTTACATCGCAAGTTTTAAACCATGTGCAACAATGAACAAACAAAGCGTGTAACAGGTTTGCCCATAATGATGTTGGGTTTAAATAATAAGAAAAATATAATAAAAACGGACCCAAGAACCCCACAGTAGTTCCGGTTTATAGAATTTTACTTTGTAAAATTCTATTAAATAGGACTTTACACCCTATTCAAACATAGCAAATAGAATTTTATATAGTAGGTGGGTACATATTCACACTATTAAAAACAAAAAATAAAGTTTACCAATGTAAAATACAACTAAAAAACATGTATTATATCTCCTGGGACCGTGAACTTATCTTACTTCAGCTGCCGGGTTCAGAACCATCATTATTTTCAGTTTCAACTTTAGCATCACGAACAGAACAACATTGGTTTACTTCTGCAATTGTATGCTCTCCTTTATAATCGATGTTGTTTTAATCGTCAACAACTTTGGTTTACATACTAAGGATTTGGATCAATAATTAACACCAATGAGTCACTCCATCAAGAAGCTCAACATTTTTCTCCATAGCAGAGCCCAAGTTGGCAAAGATATATGAAAAAGAAATGAAAATATACTCTTCTTCCTACAATCTGTAATGCCAACTCCATGTCCAAGTCCAGCTCCAGCTCCTGATAAGCCAATACAATATTTAAGCTTATTGTCATTTGTATGTATCATAGCATGCACTACTACACAAACGATTAAATGTATCATATTTATGAATCATAGGACTGATCGCAAACTCTTGCGCATTCAACAAAGTCTTGCAAATTTTATCCACAATAGTCATTTTATTTCAAATACATGTACAAACTTGTCCATTCTAGAATGTGAATAGGTAAATACATGTGTATATATATATATAAGAAAAAAGGATGGAAAATTGATGAGTTATAACGGAAGTATAAGGTAGAAAAAGATGCTTATGTTCGCATTCATTGTGTATGGTTCATATTACTTGCATTCCTTTAAGGCTTTAACAATAGCTGAGCATCATCCAATACACATTTCTACCTCTCTTTATCTCATTCCAAGTATTCTGCATTCCTATTTTAAGTATATGCACTACACATTTTGAACTATAAACTAATCAACTTGCACTTAATTACATCCTCAATTTGATCTCTCACTTTATCTTTAGGCTTGTTTATCTTTTTATATATGCTATTGTTCCCTTCCTTCTAAATCAAATAGCCATATTCAAACCAAAGGTATCCTTTGAAGTGTATCACACAGTCTATGGGAACTTAGACTTAATAAGCCATTCCAAAATGTCAGCCCAACTGTCAGAAATTTCCACACTATTAATTTATGCATAACCACCTAAAACTTGTAAGGGGGACAACATGAGCCAACCCATCCCATTTCAACCTATTAAAACCCGACCTTGTTAACCAATTTGACTAAAACAACACGTGCCTAATATGAGCCATTTAATCTCTTTTGACCCGTGTCCCAGACTATAATTGCAGTCCATTAGTCTATTACTTAGTTCATTACTGCTAGTGATTAAAATATAGTACCAGCTTCAAAAGAAACTCAGTATGACCCGTTACCCAACCGGTTAGACCCACCCATTTTAAATATCTGGTCGTGCACAGCACTCGAACCCACGGAAATTGATATGAAAAGAATGTTACCCTACTAAGATCTTGCTCAATATCAGTTGCAGTCATGTGAGTCCTAGTGATGTGTTCACCCTGTTGATGCAATGTGATCATAGTATTGGTGGCATCTTCATGCAAGGTTTCTACAATCTTTAACGCACTTTTAACAGTTTTTGTAGTCTCTAACTTTATAAGAAACATAATACTCCAATTCTTGCACATCTTGGTTTCCTAATCCACCTAAAATAGCAAAAGTATGCTTGTATTTGTTTCTTGAGGAGTTGAGGTGTAACTAACTTTGTACCCTAATCCCTTAACCTCATCATCATAGCAGCACCTATGAATTCTTAAATGAACACTACAGTCTCAGATGTAAACCGTAAACATATGCTAGGTTAGACTCTCTTTAAAAACTGTAGGAATGACAACACACCAACTAATTTAGCGAGATGGTGAGTCTTACAATGAATATCTTACCTCCTCTTCCTTGATGAACCCATTCCTCTTGGTGCAGCCCCATTGTAAAAGCTCATCAAGAGTACTGACCTTGGGGATGGTGTCACTAATGGTCAGGTTGACCTCAGTTAGATCTAGACCACTGTAAAGCATAAAACAGTAATTCAGGCTATCAAATAAGACGCAACCATAAATATCTTCTCCTGTAACCACCCAAACCTCCGTTTAAAATGTTCATGTGTTCATTTAACGTAATAAACACAGTCTTATGGGTTACTTACAAAGGTATCGGTATATGAGTGCAATGTACCTTGTGGTGATATACTTACAAAGGTTGTGAAATTCCAGGGTGTCTCCTTAGGTTCCGTCAAGACCAGCTTTGGTTAGATCTTCAAGCATGGATGCAGCATGGCTAAAGTCTCTCGGTTTTATTAATGTGACAGCCAATCCCAACAGGCGAATAAGTGTTGTTATAGCAAAATTTACAATGAATAGGTATGATATAAAAATACATAACTATATGGTACAACTCATAAATTGGGATATGTGGCGCACATGCATGCTTATGATACATAAACATATTATCTAAGCTCGGTAAACCTATAGGGCTAGTCAGGCATGTTCGGGATTTACCAAGAAGAACAAACAACATGAAATTATATATAAAATTAATGATGAAGTTTCTAAATGATACTAAAGCTATGTCTCAAACATGAAAAATTGAATCTAAATATATCAAAATGATATTAGAAGAAAACCCAAATTAACAATAAAACATAAGGAAAAATTTCTTGAAATGGTAAAGTTTACCATCACTTCTGTCAAACAAGTTTTCAACCAAAACAATTTATGAAATAGGGTAATCCGGCATTGCCAAGGCCGGACTCGCTTTTTTTAAGCGAGACCGGTGTTGCCAAAGCCGGACTCGCTATTTTTAAGCTAGACCGGCGTTGCCAAAGCCGGACTCGAGGCGTGTGTCAGGTTTAGACCGAGACCGGCGTTGTCAAAACCGGTTTGGAGGTGTGTCAGAGAGAAAGAAAAAGCGCAGAAAGGACGAGCACAGGTAGAATAGTAACTTCAATAATCTTTTATCTTGAGTATGTATTTCTTTATATAAGTTTATGTATTTCTTTATCTAAGTTTTATATCTTTTATCTTGAGTATGTATTATTTTAATGTAACTTATTTGCTTGACTCCTCCATCACCTGATCGACATCTTGGTACACTCACTGGGCGTTAATGGAAGATATTGTATGAACGATGGGTATTTTCAGTTTGTCGCCACAACAATCCTGGAACTTTTGGTACACAAGTAACATTAACAGATGCCATTTCGTATTGAAAATAAGAGTTATTGATGATGGTATGTTTGCTTTTGAAAATAATAGATGTAGTGATAGTATGCGTGATTATGAATGATACCACTGCATGTATATATAACTTAAAACTATGAAAACTTTTATGTGACTTTTGTCATAAATTTGTCAAGTCATGTCTATGCTAGACCTTGCCACCCGCTCCTTTCTGCGCTCGTCCTCTCTGTCTTTCTCTCTGACACACGCCTCGAGTCCGGCTTTGGCAACGCCGGTCTCGCTTAAAATAGCGAGTCCGGATTTGGCAACGCCGATCTCTCTTAAAAATAGCGAGTCCGGCCTTGGCAATGCCGGATTACTCTACTTCATAAATTGTTTTGGCTGAAAACTTGTTTGACAAAAGTGAAGGTAAAATTTACCATTTCAAGAAATTTTTCTAGAGAATGCAGACAAAATAAATACAACATAGTTCAGCTGAAGGGTTAAGGGTTGTACTTAGGTGCAGGTTAGATGTAATAACATTTTGAGCTGTTCTAATAAAGATATCTACCTAGAGGTTGCAAAGGTAGACATCACATAACATTGAAGCAGACCCGCAGTATGCAAATATGTTAAAACTATATATGCCTACCTCAAGTTGATCAGCCAAAGTGCTTTTGCTAGTCGTTTCATTAATCTTTCCGCAGTCTCATCAAACAATACAACACCTGTATCCGAGGTTCCATCAGACACGTCAAGTTGCAGCATATACCAGGTAATTAAAAAGTGACATGGCGTTAGACCTTGGGTTAGCTTTACCAGCTCTATGAGCCGTTGCCCGATGGGGAAAAACAACCACTAAGGAGAGTGGCATTCAGAAGCATAACTTGGCAGGTGAAACTGATGCCGATGTTACATGCCTCACACCAAAAGTTCCCACCCTGGTGCGAGATACCCTTTTTGCATTTGTCACCGGTAGTTGAACCAACTGTTATTAGTACGCATGTTGGTGATTTCCACTTTGTTTCTAAATGCTGCAACTTGTTTACAGATGAGGGGTTAGTCAACTAACTTTACCATACCAGATGAAGGAGGACACCAATGTGTAGCTGTGAACAAGAATCACCTCATTCTTGTTCTCACAGCCCCACTCCAATTAATAGTCGCTGAAGAGTGTAAGCTTCTGTAGAAACTGTCCACCAATTCCAGTCACTGCAGACGACAGTTACAATGTAGACATGTAGTTGATCGCACAATACTAATGTGTGTTTAAAATAAATCATGTATACCAAACTAAACATTACCGGCCTTAGTTTTAGGTGTAAAATTTCCCAGAATATATACCAGCTGCCCTAACTCCAACGCGGCATTACAAACATGAAGGTGCTACTTTGCATAATTCGCTTCCCTTTGTTGGGTTTTATAACTAATTATCACAACAAATCACAAAGCACGCAACGGAAGACAAGATCTATGTAGTTTAACTAATTAACCAAAGAATAGAATTTGTACCTTATAATGGAGAGATTGAAGACAAGAACAAGGTTTAACTTAACCTCTCTACGATTGCACACTCAACGGTGGAACATATGTATGCTAGTACTTGATCACGAACCGAACAACCCTTTGTTTTTGCTCTTGAATTTCGACCCAAACAAAAGCCAAAACCCCCCTTGTTTTCTTGTGGTAGTCGACCGAAACAAGAGAGAGGAGGAGAGAAAAAGATTTTTAGGGTTTTAGAAAACCTAATTAATTGTGTGTGAAAAACAATTAACCTAGGCTTCTATTTATAGGCTTAGGAAACTTAATGGCCAAGTTTAAGGGTTTTGAGCCCTTGGTCGACCGTCCCCCCCTAGAACATTCTAGAGGGGTTTCCTAATTGTTTCCTAATTTCAACTCTTCTCCGTTAAGTCCGTTAATTAAGTACCGTTAACTTTTAACTCTTTTAACGAACCTCCGTTAGTTATTCGTGATCAAATTAATCAATAAATTACATTTAATATATTAATCAATTTATAGTTACATTCACGTTGAGGTGTGACTCCGTAGGCTTAAATACTTTTCGGACATACGTTCATTTTACGTGATCATATTCCAACAGCTCCCACTTGAGCTCGTAACGAATGAAGGTAATAACATTGGTAAGCGTCTAGCAACACCCCAATGCTCCCGAAAACATTTAAGTACTGTTTAAATGGTCAAGGCATTTATTATCCCTTTGTTCAGATACCTTTGTTAAATATGAATATGGATCGAGATCATTTCATAATTTAATGATTATGTTTCTCATTCTATAACTAATTAATGATTACCAAATATAATCGAGAACAATCTGGATTTATTTGGGCATGACCATGCAAACATCTTAATTAGTCCTAATGAGGGGGGCCAAACGGTATCATACTTCAATTTTCAAATTGAAGGAACAAATCCTATATTGACTACACGTGTCAGTTATCATATTTCACGACGCTTTCTGAAAAATAGCCCTTTATGTACCCCCTTATTCAGGTGAGTTAGAATTATATCAAGTAAGTGCGATTCATATATGTTGACCTACTTGTATCTCAAGTCAAAGGATCAATAAAAGTAATCATTTGCGAATTTCACTTAATGACGATGATCCATAAAGTGATAATTCGTTAGTGGGGTAGTCCGATATGCATCCGCTATGGATATCATGTGAGTTTGGTGGGATCCATCCATTACATATTCCAAGAATATAACCAATCACTCACATTTGTCTTCGTTTAATTATATTACCATATAATTAATCGACAATGGACAATTTAGAATATTCAATAATATATAAAATATTAAATGAAATATTCAAGGATTAAACATGCAAATATTGGACACAATTTAATATTGAATGAAATCAAACATATGAAGTACTTTATTTCATTATAGAAAATATAAATTGTTAAACATCCCTTATCCAAACACTGAATCAACAGATTTACATGAAATAACTAGCTAATTTAAGTCCTATGCCATCGGCATGCCTTTCAAGATTGGGCCTAGACAAAGCTTTCGTGAAAGGATCAGCTAAGTTAAAATTTGTGTGAACTTTGAGTAAATTGATCTCTCCTAGTTCGATCTGCTCTCGAACATAGTGATATCGTCTAGCATAATGTCTGGCACCTTTTGGAACTCCGGGTTCGTTGGCAATGATTAATGCACCGGTATTATCACAGTACAAATCAGTGGGTAATTCATTTGAGGGGATCACGTCGAGCCCGCTAATGAACTTCCTTATCCAGACTGCTTCCATTGCGGCTTCTGAGGAGGCAATGTACTCAGACTCTGTTGCAGACATGGCGACTGTGGTTTGCTTCTTGCTTTTCCAGTCCATAGCTCCTCCGTTTAAAACGAAGACGAATCCTGATTGAGACTTTGTGTCATCTTAATCAGTTTGAAATCCAGCATCACAGTATCCGGTCACTTTGAGCTCTAAGTCTGGATTTCCTCCATACACCAAGAATATATCTTTAGTAGCTCGTAGGTACTTCAGAATATTTTTAACAGCAATCCAACGGCTTTCACCGAGATTCTGTTGATATCGGCTCACGATGTTTTGCGCGAACGCCACATCGGCTCTAGTGCATCTAACCGCATACATAATAGATCCTACAGCCAAAGCATAAGGAATTCTACTCATACACTCCACCTCACTAGGCGTAAAAGCACCTTGTTTGATAGATAAACTAAGTTTTTCTTGCATAGGTATAGACCCATGCTTAGAGTTCTCCATCTTGAATCGCTTCAAGATCTTATCAATATAAGCACTCTGACTTAGTCCAATTAATCGCCTTGATCTATCTCGATAGATTTTGATTCCAAGAATAAATGCCGCTTCTCCTAAATCTTTCATGGCAAAACACTTTCCAAGATGGGATTTAACATCTTGCAACATTGGAATGTGTTTTCCTATGATTAATTTGTCATCGACATATAAGACAAGGAAAGTAACATTACTACCACTAGCTTTGCGATATACACATGGCTCATCGGGATTTTGAACGAAACCAAACTTTTTGATTTCTTCATCAAACCGTTTATTCCAACTTCTTGATGCTTGCTTTAGTCCATAAATGGATCTTTGAAGCTTGCATACTTTGTTGGGGTGTTTCGGATCAATAAAACCTTCCGGTTGATCCATATAGACTTCTTCATCCAAGTAACCATTTAAGAAGGCAGTCTTAACATCCATTTGCCATATCTCAAAGTCATAGTACGCAGCTATGGCTAAGAGAATCCTAATAGCTCTAATGTCCGCAACTGGAGAAAAGGTTTCTTCATAATCAACAACGAAACGTTGAGTATAACCTTTCGCCACGAGACGAGCTTTATAGGTGTGTACATTTCCATCCATGTCAGTCTTCTTCTTGAAGATCCACTTACACCCAACAGTCTGAGCATTTTGTGGAAGATCAACCAAGCTCCAGACTTGATTGTCTTTCATGGATTTCATTTCCACCTTCGTAGCTTCAAGCCATTTGTCAGATTCCGGATCTAATAATGCAGCTTCGAAATTCGGAGGCTCATCGAGATCTCCAACAACGTCTTCTTCTACCATCAGACATAGTCTTTCGGTAGGACGTCTTGTCCTTTCGGACCTACGAAGTGGAATCGCTTCATTATCATCGACTTGAGGTTCATCACTTTGAACATTTTCCCGCCCAAGTTGATGATTGCTAGTATCTTCAGAAGGTGACACATCTTTCTCTTGAATCTCATCAAGTTCTACAATCCTCCCACTGTTCTCTTTAACTAACTTCTTTTCAAAGAACTCAGCATAACGAGCAACACGAACAGTGTTTTTGGCGGGATCATAGAAGTCGTAACCCATCGTTTCCTTAGGGTATCCGACAAAGATGCACTTAGTAGTTCTGGGTTCAAGTTTGTCAGGCGTATCGCGCTTCACAAGTGCCTCACATCCCCAGACTCTTAAGTAAGACAAATTAGGGACATCACCATGCCATAATTCATACGGTGTCTTGTCAACCTTCTTGGTTGGAACCATATGGAGAATGCGTACAGCAGTCTCTAGAGCATAATCCCAAAATGAAAATGGGAGAGTTGGATGGGTCATCATCGATCTTACCATTTCTAGCAAGGTTCGATTTCTCCTTTCAAACACTCCATTATGCTGAGGAGTGTATGGAGGAGTAAGCTATTGGACAATGCCACATGCTTTAAGATAATCCTTAAACTCTTGGCTTAAGTATTCACCACCTCGATCCGAACGAAGAATCTTGATGGATTTACCGAGTTGATTTTCAACTTCATTCTTAAACTCTTTGAATGTTTCAAAGACTTCATGTTTATGTTTAAGCAAGTAAACATAACCATAACGACTGAAATCATCCGTAAAAGTAATGAAGTAGCTAGCTCCTTTTCTTGACACATGTCTAAATGGGCCACAAACATCGGTATGAGTGAGTCCAAGAAGATCTTTAGCCCTTTCTGGCGTATGCTTAAAGGGTTTTCGTGTCATCTTGCCGGAAACACATGACTCGCATTTATCAAATGATTCATCATTCAATTTTAAGATCCCTTCACGTTGAAGTCTTTCAATGCGATTTTTGCCAATGTGTGCAAGACGACAGTGCCAAAGATAGGTAGAGTCCAAGTCAGTCTTGGCTCTTTTGCTAACATTATACATTGAATTATTTGAAACACAATCACGCATATCAATTTCATAAATACCATTAAAAGCAATAACGTCATAATAATGAACATTATTTTTAGAAACTGAAATACCAATATCATTAAAAACATTAATGAATCCGTTGTCTTTCAACAAAGAAACTAAAATAACACCTCTAGTAATAGAAGGTGCATAATGACAATTGTCTAGAACAATAATTAAACCGGAAGGAAGAACGAAATGAAATTCTCCAATTGCTTCAACAGCTGCTGGTAGACCATTGCCCACTATCAACTGCAAAGCTCCGGGCTTCAGTTTCCTCCTTTTCCTAAGCCCCTGTAATTCATTACAGATGTGAATTCCACAGCCAGTGTCATAAACCCACGATTTACGCTTAGTTAAGGAAAATAATTCAATTGTGAAGATACCTGAAGTACTAGCGCCGCTAGTATTCTTCTTCTTCGAGTTCAACTCGGCAAGATACTTAGGACAGTTCCTCTTCCGGTGCCCAACTTCATTACAATGATGACAGCTCTGGTCTTTAGCCGGATTCTCTTTCTTAGCTAGAGGAGTCTTCTTTGGCTTGGAAGGGTTTGCAACTTGCTTGTCCTTTCCATTGCCATCAACTTTGCCTCTAGCTCTTTGCGATCTTTTAGCTTTTTGGATCCGACCCCCTTTGATCATAAGAACATTAGAGTCATTGGCCTTTTTAGGAATCTTCTTCTCAAATTCAATGAGCATAGCATGGAGTTCATTAACACTCTTTTTCATAGAGTGCATGTTATAGTTTTGCACAAAACTCTCAAATTCATTGGGAAGAGATTTGAGAATCATGCCAACTTTAACATCTTTATGATAAGCATACTCCATTGATTCCATCTTGTCAAAAATGCTCTTCATCTTGAGCACATGACTGCTAACCGGCTTTCCAGATTCAAGTTTCATGTCATGGAGTTTCACGACATTGTCGAAAAGTTCCACTCCGGCTTGTTTCTCATATAAATATTTCAGCTCGCTGATCATATCATATGGAGTGTAAAGTTCGAATTGTTTCTGTAGCTCAGGAGACATGCTCGCAAGCATCAAACAACCAACTTCATTGAATCTAGTGTATTGAATTCTATATATTCAGCTTTTTCAGCTGCTGTAGCATTCTCAGCCGGTTCAGTAGGCCATTGCTTTTCAATGACATCCATACGTTCTTCAACTCGCAGAACAATTCGTAGTTGACGAAACCAGCCATTTAAATTTGATCCAATAAGCTTTTCTCTTTCAAACATTTGCCGAAAATCATTGGTGTTTGTGGAGGGATTCATCGCCATCTACAAAACAGATTAAGTTCAAAAATCAGTATTTTCGATAATCAATCCTTGAAAAATTAATTACCCAAATGTTTATGGAATAAACAATTAATCTCATCAAGGCTAGGATCCAATTGACATGCAACCATTTCATCAGTTGATCTGCTAGAAATGATTGCACTCAAAAGATAAGTGACGATCAGTAATTGCATTACGAGTGCAATTCCTAGAAAGTATGGGACCTACGTAAGACGCTCGATTCATCAAGCGATCTTTTGTAGTCATGTTTTGTCCCATCTTTTGCCACGGGTCAAGGTCTCACCGCTTAACTCGCTTTAAGTCGTCCAACTAAGAACGTGCAAAATTGACCACCACTGTGTACCAGTGAATGGGTTTTGCCATGCAATCGTCATTTCACCACTGTGTACCAGTGAGTAAAATAACGACCCCATGTGTCCTTGACAAATTGGATGGCAATGACTTAAGTTTATTGGCTCATACAATTTGATATGTGATCAAAAAGTTATGTTTAGGAGATTCATGCATATCTTCTAAACATAATATTTAATAAAATCATTTGTATAGTCTTAGCAACACGAGAGAGCTCGGTAGCTCCATTTGAACGCACAAAGAAGCGCAAGGGCAAAGGTATGTGATAAACGCGATTTAAAAACCCGCCCTTTTAGAAGGCTAGCGCACTCCGGCTTATACCTCTCTTAGAGTTTGTTCAAATGGGTGAGCCGGTGTATCTCAAGGTCGTAGGACTCCAATTTTATTAAAAAATCTCTTATTTCGATATTGCTTAGTCAAGTTTATCTTTTCTCAAAACAATTTTACATCACAATTTATATCTCAATAAATATGCAAAAATTATAAACTATAACTATTAAGCATGCAACGAGTTATGGTAGGCCACCTAAACATGTCACTATGGTTTATTTATGTCTAATCCGGCTCCCCCTTCAAAGAAGAGGATAACATACATCAAGTTGCCTTGATTGCGTAAGCCTTAAACATGTACATCACAAACAATTATCATATAATCACATAGTTAGCTTTCTGGAAATTCCAGTAGATTCACGACCTGTTTAGACCTGTTTTTGGTCCGATTCAGATTTCGACCAGAACTACAAAGTTTTAGCCCTATGTGTTGAGAATCTACAGTTCAAAGAACAGCTTCTAACTCATTATGGATTAAAAGATATGAATTTTTTAGTAAACTATCGCAAAACAGAAAGTTTATACGAAAAATTCACATTGTCACACAATTAATTATACAATTATCTAGCATAATTAACCCTAATGATCAAGATTTCATATCAATATATCTAAGTAAGAATCATGAATGATTTGCATGAAAAATTCATGATTTTTACTTGTTTTTAACAATTAAAAGTAAAGGTACAACACAAAATAACATACGATTTATCACATAAACATGTAATTAAATCAAAACTTGAATTAGGAACCCTAAAAAAAACTTTTTTTTTTTTTAATTTCTGGAAAAAATTTTCGAACCATATATATATATTAAATAAAACCTTTTTCTAATTAAATAATGTAATTAAATTACAAAAACAATTTAACTATATATATATATATATTCGAAAATTGAAGATTAAGAACCCTAACCCCCCTTCAAGTTTTGATCTTTTGGTAATCAAAAAACATACATAGTAGGCTCGTGATACCACTGTAGGGTTTTATAACTAATTATCACAACAAATCACAAAGCATGCAACGGAAAACAAGATTTATGTAGTTTAACTAATTAACCAAAGAATAGAATTTGTACCTTATAATGGAGAGATTGAAGACAAGAACAAGGTTTAACTTAACCTCTCTACGATTGCACACTCAACGGTGGAATGTATGTATGCTAGTACTTGATCACGAACCGAACAACCCTTTGTTTTTGCTCTTGAATTTCGACCCAAACAAAAGCCAAAACCCCCTTGTTTTCTTGTGGTAGTCGACCGAAACAAGAGAGAGGAGGAGAGAAGAGATTTTTAGGGTTTTAGAAAACCTAATTAATTGTGTGTGAAAAACAATTAACCTAGGCTTCTATTTATAGGCTTAGGAAACTTAATGGCCAAGTTTAAGGGTTTTGAGCCCTTGGTCGACCGTCCCCCCCTAGAACATTCTAGAGGGGTTTCCTAATTGTTTCCTAATTTCAACTCTTCTCCGTTAAGTCCGTTAATTAAGTACCGTTAACTTTTAACTCTTTTAACGAACCTCCGTTAGTTATTCGTGATCAAGTTAATCAATAAATTACATTTAATATATTAATCAATTTATAGTTACATTCACGTTGAGGTGTGACCCCGTAGGCTTAAATACTTTTCGGACATACGTTCATTTTACGTGATCATATTCCAACACCCTTAATGTAGTGAACTAACAAAAAAAAGAAAGGTATTTTTGCGCTTGATAAAACGAAAGATTAATAGAATCTGGAATATACTTGGTGTAGCCACCCTAAACATTTGAACCGACCAACGACTACCCATCAGTGAGTCAGCTAGTCGGTCAATATATCATTTGCAAAGATCCATCCCACCCAATTTTCTTTTTACCATTGAATGATTGTATTCTCAATACAACATGCATACCTCAATGTACCAATTTCTAACAAAAAGGACGACTCAAGGAATGCAATCTATATTAATGACATAATCCATGAATAATTCCGGCCCTTTCCCAACATGTTTACATTTTTTTATAGGTGCATAAAGAAAAGGGAATTTGTGACCTTGTTAGAGGGTAGTGAACATCAGTCTTACAGCCCCTGCATTGAAACTGAACCACCCATTTTTAGTCCGCAGATCCATGAGCTTTGCCTTGTTGTGAAAGATTGCTAACTGTATAGTTCAAAACCAGAATTTTATGTTGAGCCAAATTAGAAAGATGACATAAAGGAGACCAAAATTTCAAATTAGAGACATGCCTCAATTTTCTCCAAATGAATGCAAAAGTTTTTCAAATGTCTCAGCTCTACGGTGTTCCTGAAATACTGGTACACACGATCATGTACGTCCACACCACTGCCAAAAAGATCAGGGCATACAAATACAGACATCTGCATACATTGGAAACAAAATAGTTGTGTTATTACCTCAGCATTAATAAAGCTTTTAATGCGGGTATGTCATAATCATCACTAATCCCTACTAGAAACAGAGCTATCCTTGACCCGCATTTTATGACTCACGCTAATAGATGACGCGCAAGGTGAGGCGTCATAAAAAAAGGGTCATTACGAGTAAATTTATTGTTGAGGATGACGCGTTTGCAGAAGCGTCATAACATATGGGTCATAATATGTAAAAATATAGGTTTCTAGATGACGCTTGTTTTGCTTCGTCCTAAGTAGGAGTCATTGTTTTTTTGGCACGATTCCCTTATGTTTTTTTTTACAATCTCTTTGAACCCTAGGCTTATATTTTTCATCTTTCATAATTTTCACTGCTATTTTTTCATCCAAAATTCAAACCCTCCGCCATATTTTTCACTCGACATCAAATCTTCCCCCCTAAATTTCCCATCAAATCCCGCCCTAAATTCTCCCATCTCAAAACCTTCACTCGACATCAAAACTCTCAAAACACTCCTGCCCATCAAACCCTAATTTTCTCATCACACAAATTTCAAAACCCATCGGTTTCACTCGACATCAAACCCCTCTCAAAACCCATCAGGTATGCTTTCTGTTTTAATGTTTTCTGTTTTATTGATTTTTAATGTAGCAGTTTTATATTTACAATTTAATATTTGTTGTAAATGATTTGTATATGTATATGTTTAATATTTTGTTGGTGTAGCAGTTTTTAATGTAGCTTGTTAATGTAGCAGTTTTATGTTTTCTTGTTTAATGTAGCACACCAGGTGTTTGTGAAAATGTAAATAATGTAGTTTTATCATTTTTTTGGTGTTCTTGTTTTAGTTCTGTGCTAAGCTGCTGGAAATTCCAGATCAGCGTCTATGTGTTTATGTGATAATTTGTTTAAGGGCTTTCGCAATCAAGGCAACTTGATGTATGTGGCACTCTTCTTTGAAAGGGAGCCAAAATCTGAAACATATACAAATTTTTTAAGCTGTAAATAATGTAACTGTAACATATATAGATCAGCATTTATGTGTTTATGATATCTTTTTCTGTTTTAACATGTATAGTTTACTAGGTAGTTATCTTTTTCTGTTTTACTAGGTAGTTATCTTTTTCTGTTTTAGGTTATGGATAAATCTTGGATTTTGTCCGATAGATTATCAATCGCATACGAGGAAGGTGTGAATGCCTTTTTAGAGTTTGCACAATGCAATAACCCAAATTCCGATGCCATTCCGTGTCCTTGTGTAAATTGTATCAATTTGTGTCACACTTCCATCTCCAACGTGCGTTATCACCTGTTTAAACACGGTTTCGATGAGAATTATAGTTTTTGGTCCTTCCACGGAGAAAAATCATCTAAGGATGAAGCTCAATGCCCTAATGAGTCTATACCTCTCGAGTTCGATTACACAAAGCAGATGCTACATGAGGCCTTCACATATGCAGAGAATGAACCTAGCTTATTGAAGTCACTTCTCGAAGAATGCGACAAGCCACTGTATGAAGGGTCTGAGTTTAATGCACTAAATGGATTGCTGAAATTCCAAGCTTTGAAGGGTCAAGTTGGCTGGTCTAATACAAGCTTTGATGCTTTATTGGGCGAGCTAAATGATGTTTTGCCTTCAAATAATACAATGCCTAAGTCGATATATGAGGCCAAGAAGTTGCTGAAAGGAATAAGCATAGAATACATTAAGTATCATGCATGTGAGAATGATTGTGTCTTGTTCTGGGAAGAGCACAAGGATGCTTATCAATGTCCAACTTGTGGCACTTCTCGGTGGAAGGAGAATAGCAAGACAGTGCCGAGAAAAGTTGTTTGGTATTTCCCGCCCATTCCTAGAATTAGAAGAATGTTCTCGTCACCAGAAACCGCACATGACCTAACTTGGCACGCGCAAGGTCGGGTCAGTGATGGCAAGCTAAGACATCCTTGTGATTCCCCATCTTGGAAGCTTGTTGATGACAAGTGGAAAGAATTTGGAAAGGAAGACAGGAATCTTAGATTAACCTTGTCCGCGGATGGTATAAACCCTCATAATTCATTAAGTGCAAAGTATAGTTGTTGGCCGGTTACCCCAGCAACGTACATTCTGCCTTCTTATTTGTGTATGTCAAGAAAGTTCATGATGTTGACTCTACTGATATCACGTCCAAGGCAACCTGGTAACAGTATTGATGTCTACTTGGCACCACTAATAGCATATCTGAAAAGTTGTGGGAACCTGGTGTTAAAACGTATGATGCTTATAAGAAACAGTTCTTCAATCTAAAAGCAGTCTTACTTTGGACTATAAATGACTTTCCCGCGTATGGTGACCTGTCGGGGTGTGTTACCAAAGGTTATAACGCGTGTCCAGTATGCTCAGAGGATACCTACTCACAGTAGTTGCCAAAATCCAAAAAAGTATGCTTCCTCGGGCATAGAAGATTCCTCCCACTTACACATCCTTTTTGAAAAAGAAAAAAAGATTTCAATAATGAACAAGAGAGCGGTGTGATAAAAAACCGAGATCAGGTGAAGAAGTTTACGACTATCTGGAAGGGTTTACGACTAAATGGGGGAAGAAGAAAAAGGCAAAGAAGGAAGTGATCTGGAGGGTGTTGAAGAATAAAAAATCAAAGAAGAAAATGCCACATCAGCAGAGAAGGCCAAAAAAGAAAAAAGAAACTGTCGATGAGAGATCGAAATTTTGGCGTAAAAAATCAATCTTTTTTGAACTTGAGTACTGGAAGCATTTGCTTGTTCATCATCAGTTAGATGTTATGCATATAGAAAAGAATGTATGTGAGAGTGTTTATGGGACGCTACTGAATTTGCAAGGCAAGACGAAGGACGGTTTAAAGGCACGACAAGATCTGGAGGAGTTAGGGATTAAGCGTGAGTTAATAAGTCAACCAAAAGGGAAGGGTCATTATCTGCTGCCTGCGATATACACATTAAATAGTGCGGAGAAACGCATGTTTTATGACACTCTGTCCAACATAAAAGTGCCTGATGGGTATTCCTCCAATTTCAAGAATCTTGTATCCGATGATAATTCGAAGATGAATGGATTGAAGTCCAACGACTGTCACGTACTAATGCAACAGATTCTTCCTTTTGCAATAAAGGGGGTGTTAGACGTGAAAGTTAGGAAGACTATTATAAGCTTGTGTCATTTCTTTAACGAGTTGTGTAGTAAAGTAGTTGATGTTAGTAAGCTAGGCAAGCTGCAAACTGACATCGTAGTAACATTGTGTTTACGAGAGAAGTATATTCCCCTTCTTTTTTCGATATCATGATTCATTTGATGGTGCATTTAGTCAGAGAGGTGAGGTTATGTGGCCCAGTCCACTTTAGGTGGATGTATCTGTTTGAGAGGTACATGAGAACACTAAAAGGTTATGTACGAAATCATTATCGACCCGAGGGCTGCATGGCAGAATGTTATGTGGCAGAGGAAGCATTAGAATTCTATTCCGATTACTTGGAAAACATGAAATCAATTGGCTACCATCTGTGTTGTGGATTCTAAGTTACTTGATCAAGCTCATATTTATGTATTAGGAAACAATGCCAACGTTGAACCATACATAGAGCAGCATATGATAGAACTGAAGGATCTTAACCCGCGTCGAAATAATACATGGTTGCAGAGCCAACATAGTCGGACGTTTATTGAGTGGTTTAAGAACGAGGTTGATAAGCGTTTGGCTAACAGGGAAAATACCGGTGATACTGTTCGTTGGTTGGCAAAGGGCCCTGATTTTACTGTTAGTAAATATACCGGGTTTGCTGTAAATGAGTATCAATTCCATACAAAAGAGCGTGGTGAATCTAAAACCACTCAAGGTAGTGGAGTATCTGTAGTTGCAAATACCATGCAGATTGCCAGTGCAAAAGACTCCAATCCGGTGTACGGCGCTGTTACATACTTCGGTCGTATATTGGAAATATGGGATCTTGATTATCGTACATTTACAGTTCCTGTTTTCATGTTTGAGTGGGTAGATAGTCGTGGAGTAAAAAAAGATGATTTAGGATTCACAGTGGTTAACTTTGATAGGTTAGGTCAACGGTCTGAACCCTTCATATTACCTAGTCAAGCAAGACAAGTTTTTTATGTTCAGGACCAACAAGATAGGAACCTGTCTGTTGTTGGCTTCACACCACATAGGATGCATAAGTATGGAGATAATAACGTGAAACTGATGATGTGTTTGAATTTGATGTTATACAAGATATGAACCTGTCTTTAGTAGATCTAGACAATGATTTTAAGTGTACACGCTCGGATGACGAGGGCATATTCGTTTTAGATCATTAGTTTTTGGTATGAAAAAATTGTTTATTTTAGTAACTGTTTATTTGTTAAAGTCTGTCAAGCATTATTTATTATTTAAAGTTTTTGGTATGAAAATAACTGTTTATGATCTTTATTTTAAACAGGTTGCTTTTTGGTAATAAAAGATGGCCTCATGTCCTGATAATGATTCGGACCGCAAAGAAAATGAGGCTGGATTCTGATTCAGACCGCAAAGAAAATGTGGTTTCTGGTTCTGATTTTGATTCATACCGCAAAGAAAATGCGGTTTCTAGTTCTGAGTTGAGTTTGGATGGCGATTTAGATTCCAAATCGCATAGAGGCCCGACAATAAAAGTGAAGGCGAAAAAAAAGACAGTGGTTACTTATAATAAAAGAGGTGTGCCAACTGGAAGGGCAGCAACAAAACTGTCTACTTTTGAGGGATTGGTAGCAAGATCTATGGTGAACATAATCTATGATTCTTGGTTGATCGTAGATAACGAAACGAAGGAAGCTTGTCGGCAATATGTTAGTGTAAGTATTTTATTGTTTTATTATGACTATGTTTTACTTTTAGTATTTTATTCTAACTATGTTTTCATTCATTTTTTGTGTCTCAGACACATTTTAAACTTCACAAAAGCAGTCGCAAGCAAGTTCTCCAATCAATCGGGATAAAGTGAAAAAATTTCAAACATTATCTTTATAAGCAGTACATTAAGCCACTAAAAGATGCTAAGTCTAAGGAGGCCAAGAAGCAATTATATACTCCTCCTGAAAAGTATCCGTCCGTGAAAAAAAAAGACTGGAAAGTTTTTGTATCACAAAAAACTAAGCCTTCATTCCAGGTATTTGTTTAAGTTTCCAAAAACATTTATTTATCACAAAAAAACTTACTAACATGTTAATTGTATATACTTATGCAGGAAATAACTGAGAAGGCTTCAAAACTTCATCAACGTAATAAGTACAACCATCGTTTGAGCCGAAAGGGATATTCTGGACTTATTTCTGAGATAGTATGGAATTTATTGCTTATGTTAACTTTTGTATTGCTTATGTTGATGTTTTTTAACTTCTGCTTTTAACTTTTTTAGATGGAAGAAACCGGCAAAGAGGAAGAGGAGATTGATAGGGTAGAATGTTGGAAAAGAGTAAGAGAAAAGAAAAAAGGAGATTACGACCGAGCTGTCCAAGAAGTTGTCAATAAAATTGTAAGTACTCATATTTAACAGTTTTATTTTGGTATGTTTTAGTTAGTATTCAGATTTCTCAGTTAGTCAACAAAGTTAGCTGCTTAGTTAGTGTTAGTTAAAGTTTGACTTTTGACCATAAGTCAACAGTTGTTAAGTTATATATGTTTTGTTTAATCAAGAGATGCTAAAGAAGGACAAGGATTTTTCAGAGGATCCAATGGGATCACTAGATTTGCTTACAGAGGCCCTGGGTACTGATGAACAGCATGGGCGTGTACGTGGGATGGGTCGATATATAACACCGCAACAGTATTTTTTAATACAGGGGAATGTCAAGCAATACCTACAACAACATGGTAAGATAATGCTTAAACGGCTAAAAGCTGTTGAAGATGAGTTAGAAAGAAGAAGATGTGCAAGTACCAATGCTTCAGAGGGTGCAAGTAATTATCAAATGTGTAGCGATGAAGACGAAGAACCAAATGCACCAAGTGAACCAAATGTAAGTCTTCAAATATTGTCTGTTTTAATAATATTGTGCAATTCTTGTTTGTTTTAATAATTTTGTGCACATTTGTAGGATAAATCATGTTTACTTGCAGTCGACGATCCTTCAAATATAGTCGCCAAAGGAACCATAATGAATCATGTCTCGGGTATTTGAAGTTAAATTACTATTTAATGTTTATATATATTCTTATTTAATATTTATTTGTTCATATATAATGTTAGATGGGAACATTGAAGTTAAGGTGGACATATCTCTTCAAGCAGAAGCTGTGATATCGACTCCAATTCCCGAGGAGTTCGTTGAGACTGTTAAAGATGCCATTGGGTACTTACTAAGCTGGACGAGTCACCTAGTCATTCCATGCTCTGATTTGGTAAGACTTTTTTATAAAACAGTTTAATCATTCGAAGAAAATGGTACCTGTAGTATGACTTTTTTATAATTTTGCAGAACAAGATAGTGGCCAAAAAGAAGGAGAAAAAGGCTGCTGTTGACAAGGGAAAAAGAAAAAAAGAACAAAGAAAGGAAGAAGAAAGGAAATTAGAATAAGAAAGAAAAGAAGAAAAAGGAAGGAAAGAAAGAAAAAGAGGAAAAAAGAGAGTTAGGCAGTGGGTCGACCCACAAGAAAAATGAAAAGAAGCGACAAAGAGAATCCAACAACGAAGAAGAAGTGATGATGCCAAAAACAGGTAAGATGCCCAAAAACATCATATGTTTAATTTAGTGACGAGAGACTGTTATGTTTACAGTTGCAGTTGATAAGGGAATGTAACAACCGTCACCTGAGCGCTTCGTCAGACCATAATTTTTTGTTCGTATATGGTCAATGATTGTCAATTTAAGTCATTAGACATGTGGTTGTATGAGTTAGAGTATTTATAAGACAAGACATGTTTATTGTGTATGGGTGTTCTCGGCTTTTAGGACTTGAAAAAAAAAAGGGTTTGAGGAAGACTAGTTGCCTAATAGAAATGCCAAATAAAGCTAAAATAAACTTTTAAAATATTAAGGGGATCAATGGATATCATTTACCATGCCTTAAGTTGTGTCGTTTCTAAAAAAAATGGTATATGTCGTCGGCAACTGAAAAACGTACTGATTTTTTTTAACCGTAACTCCGTTTTTGACGATTCAAGCGGCCACAATTTTATAAAAGAGTCTAGTTTACAGATATGGGTCGAGTTCGACCTGGTTGAGGTCGACTTGGTCGAGTTAGACCTGGTTGAGTTCGACCATGGTTGAATTCCACCATATTCATGCCTATATATAGTTTGTTCTTTCATTCCATCAAAAAGGTTTTACACACATAAGATTTATCTCTAAGGTTATCTTTGAAAAACAATTTTTCATCACAAAAATCCAGATTTCATAGACATGAAGAGAAAAGAGTTTGTCTTTCAAATCCTCTCTTAAATCATTCTCTTGATTTCGGTTCTAAACGCTTTCAATCAATCAAGGCTTCAATCTTTGATCAAGAAACAAGTGAATATTATCATTCTCTTCATCAAAAACTTATGTAAGTTTTGTTCTTAATCTCTCCAATTCATTTTTATATGTATATATATGTTTACTCTTTTGGTTCTTATCAAAAGCTAAGCGAATCATGTCTTTGATTGTTGATTGTGCAATTTCGGTTACAATTGTGTGTAAGAAACGAATTGAACCTTGATTAAGGCTTTGATTTGATACATTATGCACTCATGTAATTTGGATTTTGTGCAACTACAAAAATTGAAGATATCCTTTACTTGGCTAAAAGACTCTAAAACTAGTCGATTCCGTATCCAAGATTAAGGTTGTGCAATTGTCGATCACATGATGTATGAAATCGGTCAAGCTTCACCCTTTTTGTACTGATTTGTGACACTTTTGTGCAATCAAGACTCATGGGTATGAATTGGCTAGCCTTAGATCTCGTTATTTTAACAAAATCGCGTCAAAATCATTCGTTTTTGCTCAAATCGCGTATGAATCCGACCCCGGCCAGGCCTAGCTCGACCTAGGCTGGTCTAGCTCGACCTAGGCAGGCCTAGCTCGACCTCTACCTGGTCAAGCTCGACCTCTGGTGGTCTAGGTTGACCCTCTGTTGACTTTTGTCGCTTAAACAGCTCGTAAGGTTCCTAGTTTGACCCGAAATGACTTGTTTTAACTCTCGGACCTTTAAGACTTGGAATAAACTCATTTTGACCTCTGTCCAGGTCAAACTACACCTGTCATGGTCGAGTTCAACCACTTCCCTACTCATATAGTCGATTTCATTAGCCTTTCGTGTCCATATGCGCTTAATCGGTTCTTAAACTTGACTAGTTTTCTCAAAAAGTGTAGTTTTGGTCCAATTGATTAACGTATAATTAAATGGTTTCAAAATAACATTTTTGGACTGTAGTTGGTCGAGTTCAACCATTAGGTTGAGCTCAACCTCAACTCGTTTTGGTTTCGTAAGCTTTTCGGTTAAAATCTCCGGTTTCGTCTAGTTTTGATTAAATTCGAGTAAAACTTATTTTGGGCTATGTAATGATTTCAAATCAGGTTGTATTGATAAAATAATGTATTTTAAACTTAAGAAAGGTCATTGGTGTCAAATCCAGACTCTTGTTCGGTTTATTCGAGTCTCGTAAATTTTAACAAACGTCGTTTTAAAAGTAAAATAAAGACATATGGACTTAAAGGCATTTCTAATAGGCTAAGACTTAAGACAAAAGAAGTTCATTTTGACTTGTCATGTATTATTGATAGGTGTTGATTGTCGTGGACCTTGATTGTGCTTGTCGTGCTCTTTCATTATACTGTCATAACACTTTTCAGGTGAGTTTCATAGCCCCTATTTTTACAAGTTTTGGGGTGGAAAGTAAACTTATTTTTCAAACAGTTTTGTCGATTTCTGTTTATGTTCAATACGGAGCCTATGCGTATAGAGTTACTTGTGCCATTTGACGTGCTTGATTTTGTTTATATGTATGTGATTTATGTGTTTATTGTTGTGATTTATGGTTTGGACGTGCTTATTGTATGATTTTGAGACTTGAGACTTGGACTAAGGCAGGTACCGTAAGGCCGTACTTTGAGACATTGAGACTTTGAGACATTGAGTCTTCGAGACATTGAGTCTTTGAGACATCGAGACTTTGAGACATGAGACTTGAAACTTTGGACATATTATGCCGTAACTCTGCTCATTATGTATTGAACTAATACTTGTTTAGACTTTAAAGAATCGACAAAAGACTTATTTCTTTGACTAGACTTTTTGACTAAAACCTACGAACTCACCAACCTTTGTGTTGACACATTTTAGTATACTTTTCAGGTACTCAGGCTATCCAGGGATAAGGACTTTCATGCTAGGACTGGACTTTGGAGACTAGAGCTCCTTTAATTTTGTCAGACTTTAAGGTTGCATGCCTTGGTTTATTCCTTTTATGGATGTACTTGTAATAAGCTTTCCTAACATTGTCATGACTTTGAACTCATGTATTTGGGAATATATTTATTATATTCTATTTCATTTAGCAGTATCTATGTAATTCTATGTCGTGGTGTACTTTTCATGACACCTCATGTTTCCGCCAACGGTGGGGTGTTACAGGGAAAAAGCCTAGAAACTGTCGCCTCCACTGCAAAAGTGACTAAGCGAGGAAATCCGTTGAAAAAAATGACGACGGGAGCTCAGAGGAGAGTAAGGAAAAGAGTTGAAGAAAGGATGGGATTGAAAATGACTACAATGACAGTTGATGGACAAGTTGCAAAGGTCGAATGCATAAAAGTGCAATGCGAGGACGATTTGTTTGGGCACCCCAATTACACGTACTTGAATTGGAATGATTTTGACAGTCTATTTGCAATGGATGAGTTAAGCGCGGCTGTCGTTGCTTCTTATATCATGTAAGTAATAAATATAGTTTATAAAAAATTGGTAGTTGTATGTTAACAGGACTATAGATACAGATGTTAGATACAGATACATATATATATATACATATATATATACATGTGTATATTGACAATTAGATACAGATTGACAAGCAGTAACTGCACTACCATGGAAACATCCATACATCATTATACACACACACACACATATATATATATATATGTACATGTATATATAAACGTTTACATTTTTTAGCTATATTAGATACATATATATATATATTATATATATAGAGAGAGATATAAAACTAGGGTTTAAGAAGTTACTGTATAGTAAACTTCGTATGTAATTGTTAACAGGTACCTGTATGAGCAAATCAAGAATGGGTCACACAAAGATCATGGAGTTTGTTTCATGACCCTGACTGTGATCATGAATCATGAATGTAAAGCGAGGGCTAGGAATACCGAGGATGCAAGTCGAATTATTGCAAGAAGGTTATCTACAAGGAAGCAAAATGACCTCGTCTTACTGCCATATAATCCCGGGTTAGATTTTCGACAACATTTAAATTAATTAATAAAAATTAACAGTAACTAACAGAATTTGATCTTTGTTTTTTGTAGAAGACATTGGGTGTTAAGCGTGATTAACATGAAGACAAGTACCTGCTATTATCTTGATTCCCTAAAGACTAGCGACGTCAATCTTCAGTTCAAGCAAATAGTGGATGCATAAGTAATACAAATTATAGAATCTTTATGATGTACGATGCAATACTAACTGGGTTAATTCTTTTTAGGGCAATTGCATTGTATGATATAGAATCTGGAAGCAATAAGAGAACTAAACTTAACTGGGTTAAATCTAAGGTTAGTACACCTGAAACTGATCGAGATCAACAGTTGTATGTTGCTGATTGTTAAACATAGAGGAAACTAGTTGTTGTATGTTGCTGAATTTATGCTGTTGATTGGATGTTGCATATTTCTTGTTTAGTGTCCACGTCATCCGGGAAACACCGAATGTGGGTACTTCATGTTGAAGTTTATGAAGGAAGTAGTTAAACATGGAGTTGCGGTTCTCGAAAATCACAATGTAAGTAGTAATTGATTGTTGGCTAATCTTGACATATTTCAAATAGTTATGTGGTTTGTTTAATTAGTATGTGTCCTTAGCATTATATTTAAGTCATGTTACAAGTTATGTCTAGGAGTTAAATTAAGGTAGCTACTAGTTTATTTGGTTGTTTAATCAGTAATAATAGGAAAAGTATGTGTCTAGAATGTCATGAGATAAGAATGTCATGTATGTAACTCTTGACCGAATCAAAAGGGAAGTGGGGCATGATGGCAAGTTACTTAGGAGTGGAGAAATGTTAGTAGAATGTCATGAGATAAGAATCTCAGTTTTGGCTTTATATATTGGCCATTGTCTTTAATGAAATGAAATGCAATGTAACTTTCTTTGAGTCTCTAATTTCTCATAGCAATACAATATAACACTATCAGCTAGCACAATAGAACATTCAGCATGACAAAATTTCATTCAAACAGTAAGAATCTCACTCACTAGCAACCTTCAAGTAGTGCAAATAGAGGACCAAGTACCTTCATCTTTCACATCTCACATTCTTACTATTCCAACTTAAGTATCCACTGTTGGGTTAATCTTGATTTCGGGTTGAATCGGGTCAACAAGTCAGAGTTTAGGTTAAATTCAATTTACATATTTTCTGCATATATACATTGAGACTGTGAGTGTGTAATTGAGGGGCCTGAAACTGTTTAAAGTAGTTTAATTGTGAGTGTGTAATTGTGACCTGAAACTGTTTTAAGCTAGGGCTGGACTTGTGTCATTAGATTGGGAGAAATGGAGCTCTTTTCAGGTCTCTAGCTTGTGTTATTAGTTATTGGCGCTTATGTTGATTGTAATTTGTTTGGTGGTTAACATTGTTTGGTGGTTAACATTGTGCAGTTATATTTAGCTTCTTGTACAGTTTCTAAAATGTTGTTTTATTTTTTACTAGATTGGTGGTGATAGCAATGAGCACATGGATGCTAATTTGGACGATATTCGAGAAGAATGGGCAATTTATGTGTCGAGGTTTATTTTTACGTAGAAAGTTGTAACCGTATTTTAACTATTTGGACTTGAATCGTTATGTAATTAATTGGTGACACATGGTTTTTATATATATGAAATGCGTTAATTTTGTACTATTATCAGGTTTATTATTTATATAATCAGGTTTTATTACCAGGTTTATTATTTATATAATCAGGCTTTAAAAAACAGGAAAAAAAATTGATTTTATTAGTTATGACACGCAAAAACATATGACAAAAATGTGGGTCATAAATGTTATGACACCTTACCCTGAAAGTCAAAAAGAAGAGTCATAAATGTGTGTCATACGTGCGCATCATAAACGGACGACGCCCAAATGCGGGCCATGAAGCTTTATGACTGGTCCTTCCTTGACGGGCATTTACGCGTCATCCGACGTCTTCTTGACGGGCATTGCGCGTCAAGGATAGCCCTATTTTTAGTAGTGAATGAGCGTAGAAGATGAGCTAAACACGGAAAGGAGTCGGTCAGTACTAACATGAAGTACTCATATGGCGCTCATGAATGTCAGGATTACAATATAGACCCCCCGACTCATTAATTCAGGTAAGGGAAAGCTAACCTGTATTTGATAGAATACCAAATATCACAAAATATAATACAGTGTAAACAAACAAATGCAGAATCTACAATCAAGCATGCAAATGGGGAATACCAAAAGTTCTTTAGATGTTTCTTTTTATACATCATCTTGCATCAATGGCTCATCTTTGTTTCTTTCTACAAACCAACATATGAGTACTTTTCATCACAAACATAATTTCTTAAACAACAAACAAACCAACATAATTTCTTAAATGACCAGAAGAGTATTTTTAATGTTAAAAACATATTATGAGGTCTAAGAAACGACAAAATTGCTGGAAACCGTACAATCCAAAAATCTAATAGCCTTTCTAACAACACATTCAATGAATATACATGCATAATGAATTATGGATGTATAGCGAATGAGAAAAGTGAGCAAATGGAGAAGAAGCACCTTTGGTGGAGTTGAGATTAAGGTTTGCAAAAGAATTAATGACTGAGAGAGTTACTCTATGATGCACCATGAACTGTCATCACATTGGTAGCTTTACATGGCACATTCCATCTTAATCTGAAATTTGCTCATACATAAAGAGTTACAAACATACGCATTATCTGATTATCACATATATTGCATATAATAATTGGGAGGAAAAAATACTATAACTACAAATGTCTTGTATTTATAAAGGACTTACAATTCACTTCATGTACATACAATAATCATCTAAAAAAAATATCACTGACAACATATAACAAAGTTAAGTAACCAACACATCCAAACTAGATAGAACATCCAGATCCCTCAAAAAGTAAAGTCACATCTTTTTCATACTAAACATATAGTGCAAGCCCTCCAAAAATAAGAAGCTTCATATAAACTATTTTGTGTTTTGGCTGAAAAGCCATATGGAATTGAGAGTAACTTGAAAGAATAATATGAATTCGTGATAGAGAGAAAGGAATGATAGAATTAATCTACAAATTGAAGATTTGGATACCATTTTCAAATTCACTCAAAATCTCAATCCCATAAACATTCATAAATAAAAAATACCTTGGAATTATTATCATCATCTGTCAAGACCTTGTAACAGTAAGCCTGTAAGAAAAAAGAAAGACATAGATGAGCATCAATAATCAATATCAAGATCAATAGTATACCAACAAATGGAGAAAGGATGATAAAAATAAGATTAATAATCATATTGAAACTGATTTAATGGGGATCTAAAAAGCCGAACCATTTTTTGTACAATAAAGCTGATTGCATTTTTAATAAACATTAATCAAATTTTAATGCGGCAAAACTATCCCAAGAGTTAATACAAATTTTTGGAAGACTCTCTATAATATACCAAACCTAAAAATGAAGCAATTGTAATCATGACATCAATGAGAATCATAAATTGATAATCCTTAATTAACATCATAAAGAGGGTCAAACCTCCTTCAAGCTCACAACTTTATATGTATATAGATTATTTTTTGAGTAAATTACTATTTTTCCTCTGGCCGATTTATAGTTACCCATTTTATTGTTGTAAAATTATCAAAACCTCTTTGTTATGAAAAATATTCTTTTTAAATAATTTATCCAATTTATATATAATATTACATTGGCGAAAAAATGTTGTATTGGAAGAATTGAGTGAATAAAAAAACTTAAGAAAATGTTAAATGAAGCTTTTAAGGCTTCACTTAATGTGCATAAAAAAATTGTACATTTCCATATCAAAAGTTCACCTTTTAAATTTTATGATAAGCGTACAACTATTTATGCACCTTAACGAAACTTCTAAGGGCTTCGTTTAGCAAAATCTAAAAGTTTAATGTAGCGGAAAACAATAGAAAGTTTTATTTTATATAACGACATGTTAGTTGACTAGTGGTTCGAACTCTAGCAGTGACATCTAAACGGACCGTATGCTAGAAATTGGAACCCGAATGCACCCCTGGAGACCAAGGGTGTGATAACACGACCCGCACACGACCAAATTAAAGTGTTAATTTTTCGAAACATAAGGGATTGAGATTTTATCCATGGTCTCCAAGCTAACATCCTCTTCTTTATAAGTCTAGAACCCTCAAAGAAAGTGTTTTCATCGTTGTATTTCTTTTTTTTTCTTGCAAAAGTGCTACTCGTAAATATACATTAAACAACGAAGCTTAATAGCACTTAATAAGGTGTTTGCATTGGTTACAATGTAGCACGGTATATATATCAGCATTTAATCGGTTGGAAAACCACTTGTTTTTGAAGAAAAGAGAAGTTAAAGGTTCGATTCTTTATGAAATGGTAAGGAGTTTCTGAAAGTATGGTGAAAACACAAAACAGAATCGAATAAGTAATGATTATGTTATCTCTATTATAAATAAGGAAAATAAAAATGACAGCCCTAATAACATATTACACTTAAAAACTTGTACATTATATATTAAAAATTTGTACAAATTTTAATACACCCAATTAGTTTTTACTGACAACCCTAAGGGTTGTCACTAACAAAACCTTATAAATAAAAGAGGATTGTTTTTAAAATATATTTTTAGCAAAAAGTTGATGTAGCAAACTAAAAATTTTCTATATACCTTATTTTTAAAATAAATGATGTCATATAACAAAAGTATTTCTTTTTAATTTAACAATTTTTTTGATTTCTTTTCCTTCCTTTCCAATTTTACCATTATATTTTCACGTATTATTTTCTCTCACGTATTTTTGACCCGCATCATCTCAATTCGCAAGTATGGTTCTTTTATTAGTAATTGTACATGCATTTTAATATTGTCGACTCTCCGTTTTTTTTTAAACCACTTTTATATGTGTACTAATTCAAATATCCAAAAGTTTCAAGTATACAAAATGTATCGGTATTTTAATCTTTCAAGTGATTTTTATGTTCAAAGTTGGATTAAATTCAATAATATTAACATCAAAGTTCACCTATTACAAATACTTTTATCTTGTATTTATAATAAAAACATGTTTTTAACTACCCGGATTGAATCTGGGTTGATTAGTTAGTAACTCTAACATTTCTAATTTCTAAAATTTAATGCAACACTACTCTATCGATGTCACAAAAAGATAAAATATCATATCAAAAAATCACCTTTAACAATTTGATTATAACATAAAATAAATTAAATGACGAAGTTAATTAAAAAAATGATTATTAGATTATTTATTATTGGAAAATATATCATTTTCTATATCAAACTAGTTACATTATGTGGTAGTGCCAATGGGGTTGGTGGCCCGTTGGTAAGGTTTTGACTTTAAAGAGATCTACCAGGTTTCAAGTCCTACTCCCAACATTTGTACCATGACTATTACTTTATAATTTGCTCAGAACTTATAAGTTATGTAACTGACGTGTATAAATCTAATGACTTTTATAAAAGATTACACACTTTGTAAATGAGTGGGTTTTTTCATGTTTTGATTGTCCAGTTAATGTGGGTCTTTAACTCAAATATGCGGCCTATGGAGCTATGGTATAACCAAAAAGAACAAATTGGTAAGTTTTGGCAACAAAAGACGTCATTTGACCCAACCACTCATTTACAATCTTATGTTAATCTTGGGTTGGTTCATCAAACATGTATTTCTTATATTATTCTCATTTGACCAAAACTTACTTTCATACCCAATTCGTCATTTTCATATTTGACCAAGCAGACTTCAAACAAGCATAACTGAAGTTCTACTTACTCTTTTTACTTGATTCCAGTGGACAAATTTAGGTGACACATATACCTACCTTTTATCTTTAGTGACCAATATGTGAATTGTCCTTCAAAGGTGACTTCTGGTCGTTTTAAAAATCAAAACTGCTGCTGTTAAACAGCTTTGACCCTACTGCCTTCAAATGACCATAACTTGAGTTCTACACCATATTTTGACCTCATTCCAGTGGCCACTTCTTCTTAACACATTTTAGTACATTTTATATTCAGTGACCAAAACATGAATTAACTTACAAGAATGTGTTTTACCCGTTTTAACAACAGACATCAAAATCATTTTTGCTGAAAGATCAGCATTGCGCCACTGGATTCAAAAATTCATATCTAGATTTCTACTTCGAATTTTGAACTCATTCCAGTGGGAAAATTTTGCTAACACAATAACCTACATTTTATTTTTAGGACTCAACAAGTGAAAATGCTGTCATGAGGGCGTTTAACTCGTTACAACATCAGGGGCAGAATCTGTCCAGATTTCTTCTTACTTCCATTCATCAAATTTACCATCCAACCCAATTAAAACCCTAAATTTGATTAACTTACAAGAACCCTAATTCATATTATATCAATTTACTCAATATAAAGAAAACCCCCAATTTCCCCAATTCAATTTAATAATAAGAACCCTAATTTCTACAATAATTAAAACTACGATTAATAAGAAAATTACCTTAATGTTTCAAAAACAAAAATCATGAATTCAAGCCCTAATTTCTCCTCCTTCTTCCTCAAAATTTCAGCCACCACCACTAGGCATAAACCCCAATCCTTTAAATTTCTTAGATGTTATAAAATTATTGTTATTATTACTCTTTGATGGAAACTTGAATTGTTTGGAAGATTAAGCTTGGAATTAGATTGAAGAATAAGAAGAATTGAGGAGAATCAAGATAGTGGAGAGATGATTCAACAAGAATGAAATGGCTGGACATCCTTTCTACATGCCACGTCCCATAATATTTTTGGTGGGTAAAATACCCGCTATCCGCTAAAGTTCCAACTAAAACAATCCCATATTCAAAAATAAAATACTAGAAAACTATTTTAATGTCAAAACTATAATAGAGGTTAATTTTCATTGGCTTAATAATTTAGGATGTTACAAATAGATTGGTATAGCTTGAGACTGTGAGGTATTGGATTCAAATCTTGGTGTGAGCAAAATGCTCCCAAGAATGGAGACAGTGGTTTTTCAGTATGGGTTTCTTCTTGAATTGGAGTTGGGTATATGAAGAGACATGCCGCTGAGCCCAAATTTGTCGTTCAAAAAAATATACAAAAATAGCTAAAAATGAAAATTCTTATTCACCATAAAAATTTTCATACATTAATGTATACAATTATGTTTTATAAATATTTGTGCATCAATTCTTATTATGACCAATAACTTATTTATTGAAAAGTGATATTGGTACTACAATTTTTGATATTTTTACCCCACAATACAACTTTTAAGACATACTGTATAAACCAGTAATGCACGCATACGATTAACATTTCTCTTATTATTTTTACTGTCGTTCGAATATATATATATATATATATATGTTGTTACTTTAAAACATTTTACATAATAAGTAAATCGGCTGAAAGCAGATCTTTACACCATCGTGGTAAAAGTAAATGTCTACATCTTATTCTCCACCATACATCTTATAAGTAGGTTAGCTAATATGTAACGCTCACTATAATATTTTGTTTATTTTGAACCTGAATACCATTTTTAAGGGTGTATAAAAGAGATTATCCATGATAACAAACTTTTGTTTCCAAAAGCAAATGCTCTAACTATTAAATCTAACCTTTTTCAATAATCATTCCCATAATAACAATAGCTCTTAGTTATGACTTCAATCCTGTTAATGAAGTTGATCCGTAGATGGATTGAAATATAAAAACTTGTGGTTTTTGGTTTAAATCTTGGTACGGGCAAAATGCTCTTAAAAATAGAGTTAGAGCTTTTCTTAAAGATGAATTTCTACCAAAATTAAAGTTTGATATATGAAAAAGCAGGTCGATTAACTTAAATGTGTCGTTAAAAGAAAAAGAAAAATCAATATATATTATTTTAGTGATTAATGATTATAGTCAGCTAAGACGGGCCGGCTAGCAAACTGTGAATTGTTTACTATGCAAAATACCCAAAGTGTAAAGAACCCTAAAAACTTCCAAAATTACTGGAAAGTGAAAAAGACACGTTTTAATGTATCCAGTCGCAAACATCACCTTGTACAATCCCATTTTGTCATATCCTCAAATCTCCCATATTTTAAATCCAAAAATTCATACAAATGACTCACACCCAAAGATTCTTTTTCTCATCACTAGATTCATTCAACTCAAATTATCCACTCTAAAAAACAAACAAATATGCAAGACTTTCAACAACATTATGACGATGATCAAATAATCAAATTAACATCTCCACTTAGTAAGAAGCATATAATTTCTATCAATACAAATGAATGTATATTTCTTCATATTGATTTATGTATGACAATATCATATATGTGCAGTTCAGAAGAACAAGATTCATGATGATGCATCTAGCTCCCAGGCGCGTGAAGAGAACTCGCCAATAGAGCAAGTGGCACTTACTGTCCCCATAACAGACGACCCGGATTTACCGGTGGTTACATTCAGGTTATGGATACTAGGAACTTTGGCATGTATTTTACTGTCTTTTTTAAACCAGTTCTTTTGGTATCGTCGAGAACCGTTATCGATAACTTCGATATCGGCTCAGATCGCGGTCGTGCCACTTGGGCATCTTATGGCAGCCACGATCACCGATAAAGTGTTTTTCCGGGGTAAAGCGTATGAATTTACGCTTAACCCCGGACCATTTAATGTGAAAGAGCATGTTTTGATAACGATTTTTGCGAATTCGGGTGCTGGGAATCCGTATGCTATTCATATTGTGAGTGCTGTTAAGATATTTTATGGAAAGATGTTGACTTTTTGGGTTGCTTTGATAGTTGTGGTCACGACTCAGGTTTTGGGGTTTGGTTGGGCGGGGATTTTTCGGAGGTATTTGGTTGAGCCGGCCGCGATGTGGTGGCCTCAAAATCTCGTCCAAGTTTCGCTATTCAGGTAATTTATATAGGCTTGAAAGATTATGTCATGTTATAATGGTTCAAATAATGTATGCAAAAGCCGATTGGTAAGGTCTCTGACCTTGGAGATCCAATACATTTTTGCGGCTGGATTATTGGGAGGGTTTCTGGAAGTCTTGAATTCCGAGACATTCGTGTAATATAGAAGTAGGAGTAAGATAGTATGCCGTTAAAAAAAAATGTATTCAACACACAGTTTGGTTTTTTACCCATGAAATATCTGTCGAGATAAATGTAGTTTGTATAAATTAAGTAGTATTGTCGGGGTTATTTTTGTGCCCCAAAGAATTAACAGTCTCACATACAGAACCAGAAGCCGCTTAGGTGATTATTGCAACTTTAAGTAATAAGTTGTGGAAGTAATCAGTTTAAATGCACATTTGCAGGGCATTACATGAGAAAGAGGCGAGACCAAAAGGAGGATTGACTCGTAACGAGTTCTTTCTCATTGCATTTGTTTGTAGTTTTGCTTACTATGTACTCCCGGGATACCTTTTCCCAATGCTTACTTCACTCTCTTGGATATGTTGGATCTTTCCTAAATCAGTAGTTGCCCAGCAAATCGGGTCAGGGCTTCATGGTCTTGGTCTTGGTACAATTGGGTTTGATTGGTCTAGTATATCGTCTTATCTTGGTAGCCCACTTGCAAGCCCGTGGTTTGCTACTGTCAATATTGCTGTTGGGTATGGTCTAGTTACTTATGTAATTACCCCTTTAGCATACTGGTTTAATGTTTATGAAGCTAAAACATTCCCAATTTTCTCGGATGATCTGTTTACTTCCACGGGCCAGTCGTACAACACTTCTGCAATTGTGGACTCGAATTTCCACTTTGACTCCGATGCTTATGAGCAAGAAGGTCAAATTTACCTCAGCATATTTTTTGCGATGAATTATGCAGTTAGTTTTGCGTGTCTTACTGCTACAGTGGTTCATGTATTTGTCTTTCATGGAAGGTTTTGATCTTTTTCCTTTCTTTTCAATCTTCTATTACACAGAGTATTTTCTAATCTGACGTGTAAAGGTTCTATATATTTTAGGGAATTATGGCAGTTAAGCAAGTCAGCGTTTCAAGAAAAGAAAATGGACGTGCATAGTAAGCTTATGAGACGCTACAATCAAGTCCCTGAATGGTGGTTCACCTGCATTCTCTTGACAAACATTGTAGCAACGTTATTCGTGTGTGAATATTACAAAAGTCAGCTTCAGTTACCTTGGTGGGCGTTCTTGTTAGCTTGTGGAATTGCATTCTTTTTCACACTTCCTATTGGTGTCATCACTGCCACAACAAACCAGGTAATTTCTTTTGATTCTGCAGTAACGTTATCTAATGATGTTCTGATTTCTAAAATGATAACATTGGAATTTCTTTAATTTATTAAACAGACACCTACCTTGAATGTGATAACTGAATACATCATAGGATACTTGTATCCAGGATACCCTGTGGCCAACATGTGTTTTAAGGTTTACGGACACATTAGTGTGAAACAAGGTATCGCCTTTTTACAAGACTTCAAACTTGGACATTACATGAAAATCCCCCCAAGATCAATGTTCATGGCTCAGGTTAGTCTCTTTCTGCTTACTAGTCAAAGTAGGTTGACATGGTCCAAGACAGGTCAATGTTAGTATGTTATAAAACATGTTGGCTCTATTGGAATGACCCATAAACCTTTTCTCTTTCTTTTTGTTCATTCTTCTGCAGACATAATTCATGTGTTTACAGATTACCCTAACAATACTATCGTGAATATAAACCGAGGATAAAATAACTAAAATGACTATCTGCATTAATGGTACACCCTTCACAAGTTACAAATACTAACCCTCTTGAGTCTTGACCCATCAACTATATAGCTAAACAACTTCAATATGACTCTTCTACCTGTTTGAGATAAAACACAAGCCAAATCAACCCACCTATAAATCAATGGGTTTATTTCGCCACATCTACCTAGAGTTATACATTTATGATTCGTTGACCCGTTTGAGATAAAACACAACCCAAATCAACCCACCTATTCAATGGGTTTATTTCACCACATCTACCTAGAGTTATACATATATGCAACTTGTAATGCAGTAACCTGAATTCCCAATTTATATCATGACCAGGTATGTGGTACACTGATATCAGCACTAGTGCACTTAGGAACTGCATGGTGGCTCATGGACACGGTCCCAAATATTTGTGAGCGGGCTTTGCTCCCCCCGGGCAGCCCGTGGACCTGCCCAGGTGACCATGTTTTCTATGACGCCTCAGTCATTTGGGGTTTAATTGGACCCCGGCGGATCTTTGGTGATTTGGGCTACTACAACTCAATAAACTGGTTCTTTTTAGCAGGGGCATTGGCTCCTATCTTTGTTTGGCTATTACATAAAGCATTTCCAAGTCAAAACTGGATTACACTCATCACAACACCAGTTCTGTTAGGTGCAACAATCAATATGCCCCCTGCTACTTCTGTGAATTATAACAGTTGGATTATTATTGGCTTTTTGTCGGGTTTTGTGGCATATAGGTACCATCATAATTGGTGGGGTCGTCATAATTACGTGTTGTCGGGTGCTTTAGATGCAGGATTGGCATTTATGGGGGTATTGCTGTATGTTAGTCTGGACATGGAAGGAGTTAGTTTAGATTGGTGGGGAAGTAAACCCGATGGTTGTTCATTAGCTTCTTGTCCTACTGCTGCAGGTATAGTGGTTGATGGATGCCCAATTGTATGATGTATAACATTGTAAGAATATGTAGGTTTATCTTCTTGTTTCTCATTGTTAAATTATATATGTTATTTTTTCGCAAAGGAAGTTGAAGTGTGATTTTTGTGTAAATAATATATAAACTCATAAAGCCGTGTGAATTCGTGTTTAATGTCTGTGGGGTTTAGTAGAAGAATTTGTGTTCTCTAATGCTCACATCTTCATGAACAGAGAACTCAACAAAGAATTTTTTTTTTTTAAAGGGCATAATAATCCTACTTCTAAATTACACGAATGCCTCGGGACTTCTAAAAACCCCCTAGTAATCCACTCCCACAAATGTGGAGAGTACTCGACAAAGAATTGATGGTTGGCTATGAGTAAAGATGGCAATAGAAATTGGATAGTACTTTTTTTAATCAGATCAGAGATGGAGTAAAGTCTCGATGAATTTATCCCTTGGAGATATAACACAATCCAGATTCAACCAGGAGTTGAGATTGCCATCTCTAATCGGTAACTGTGGTCATGAACTAGAATAGACCAACGATGATGTTACTTCGGATAGAGAATCATCGTGTTAGGTACCTGGTTTGAAATAAGTCACTGAAGATATCATACGATGCTTGTATCCAGGATACCCCATGTCGGATTTGTGCTTTAAGGTTACGGATGCATTAGTGTAAAACAAGTTATCACCTTTTTTTTCAAGACTTGAATTTTGGATATTTCATTTCCCCCCAAGTTCAAATATCGCCACTTAGCTTAGTTTCTGTCCAACAGTGGTTAACTTGAGTCAACAAATTTTTAAGACCCGACATTATTTAATTATACATATAACTAGAGGTGGGAATGGGGGGAGGTCTTGTATTGGGTTAAAAACGTTTGTATTCAACCAGTATGTTTTCTTGTGTTGGTCGCCATATATGAGGTGGGTCTGTGAGCAAAAAACAACTTGATCACAGGCCGTTTGACTCATTCCCCTTGTAGCTAAAATTTCCATTTTGACCCGTTTGAAATACAACACAATCCAATTCTAACCCATTATAAGTAATTGTCACCTGTACCACTCTGCCTATAGTAAAAAGTTTTAGCAACGTCTATGCATATGAAACTTAATCCCCTCTGTTTACAATCTTGTATTCAGGTATATGATATATGGATTCAGTTAGGAACTGTATCATGGCTTATGGACAGTCTCAAACATATGTGACCATGTTTTCTATGCTTCGTCAATAGAATGGGGCCAAATAGGATTTTTGGTTATTTGCATAACTATTACTTGTTATACTGTTTCATTTTAGCAGCTGCATTGGCTAGTTTGGCTCTTACACGAGGCTCTTTCCCGAGCCAAAACTGGAATTTACACTCAGCACAACACTCGTTCGTTGTCTGAGAGAGTTAGGTATAAATGGTAAGTCCGCCATAGCTATGTGTTATTGGTGCATTAGATGCGGTTTAGCACTGATAAAAGTGTTGCTGTATGTTAGTGTGGTTATTCAGGGAGTTGGTTTAGACTGGTGGGAAGGTAAACCCAATTAATTGAGGATCTAAAATAGTCACATGGATGGTTATCATCATATTCCTTTTATCTTTTCATTTGAGATAGAAAACAAAATTTATTTTCATACACTCTATATTTTGATAAAGTCTACTATGTAGTGATGGAATATGTTGATCTTCAGAATATATGAGATAATTATGATCCGTGTCTATAAAGGTTGAGCTGGTCGGTTGATCGATAATGTCATGATAAGGCCTAACGAACCACCCAAAAGAATTCATGTTCCTTGCTTCCTTAGTTAAAACATAGTATAGTGCAAGTTCTTTTTAACAATTTCTTTGATACACTGATTTGACTACAAGTTTACAGACCAAAACAATGTTTCATAATTAAGGTTAAAAATACGGTTATGATTTATTTTGAGACTAATTAATATTGTAAAATGCTGTAAATGAAGTTCTGCTACACAGAGGCATGGCAATTCTAGTTTCTTGCTTTATCTAGTATTGTTTGTTGGCTAATGGCTAGTTCGAGTTTATTTAAGCAATGGTCATCAAGTAAGAACCTGGCCTAAAATTTAACTTTATATGCAATCTTACGAATTTAGCAAAGGAGTATGTTTTTATTTTGTACCAAAGATGAACAGATTTGATCTATTTCCATGTGTGAATACAGCTAGTTTTATCTTATGAATGATGGATGTGATGGATTCCTATTCAGCTTTCATAGTTCTTATCATTGACTTGCTGATGTCGTTTTTGTTAGTATAGATATCAAGAACTTTCATAGTTGTCATGGAAAAAGAAGAGAGTGTGCAAATGGCCGATTCGTTACTCACCTTTGCAAGGAATACGCGCAATTCTTTATACTATACGCAGAGTTTTCTTTCCAATCACAAATCGGTATTCTAACCTACTGCACCAAGACTCCCAAAAGTTGTTCACAATGGTCATCGAAATGCTTTTTGCAACTTTATCTATACTATGCTTTTCTTTCTGTATTAAAAAAGGTTAAATCACTTGATGACCAAAAGTTGACCGGTTGACCGGTGATAGCCGGTTAAACATATTTTCTTTTAGGGTTAAGTCGCTGAATGACCCTCGTACTTTCCTTCTTATACATGGTTGCCCATCAAACCAGAAAACTAAGCTGTATGACCAACATACTTTTCAAATTTGTACACGGTTGACCTTAAGTTTACCTTTTTACCGGTTACATTATTGTTTGATGACGTGGCAATGACGTCGCAATTGAAAAGTCACTGAATGACCATTGTATTTTCCTTCTTGTACATGGTTGCCCATCAAACCAGAAAACTAAGCTGTATGATCAACATACTTTTCAAATTTATACACGGTTGACCAAAAGTTGATCGGTTGACCAAAATTTGTACATGAATTTAGTTTGGATTTGGGGGTTTTGAAAACCCTAGTTTGGAATTAGGAAATAAATTTCCAGATCTGTTGCATGTATAACAGATTTATTTGTATTGAATTTAGTTTGGAATTGGGGGTTTTGAAAACCCTAGATTTATTTGACAATTAGCGAAATGAATTCGTTTTCCATATATGAGCATGTATGAATTCAATTTCAATATATGAGAATTTATGTTTGGTTAGCTTTTTTAGAGTCTGCTGTTTCTGGCCGGAATCTGCTGGTGTTAATTCAATATATTATTATTATTATTATTATTATTATTATTATTATTATTATTATTATTATTATTATTATTATTATTATTATTATTATTATTATTATACAAATTAGGAATACGTTTTTATACACATAATTGTTGACTGGGCATTCAAGTCATCGTTAAAAATAATTTACTTCATTTCCACGTCATCAAAAAATAATGTAACCGGTAAAAAGGTAAACTTAAGGTCAACCGTGTACAAATTTGAAAAGTATATTGGTCATACAGCTTAGTTTTCTGGTTTGATGGGCAACCATGTATAAGAAGGAAAGTACGAGGGTCATTCAGCGACTTAACCCTAAAAGAACATATGTTTAACCGGCTATCACCGGTCAACCGGTCAACTTTTGGTCAACCGTGTACAAATTTGAAAAGTATGTTGGTCATACAGCTTAGTTTTTTGGTTTGATGGACAACCATGTACAAGAAGGAAAATACGATGGTGATCCAGTGACTTAACCCTATTAAAAATCTTGACTTTATTTGTCACTTTGCAGGACTAATTTCAACATGGGATTGTTCTTTATAGTTTTATATGATTGTTAAGTTTAAAAGAGCTTGGAAACCACATTTTTCGTCCTTAATCAGGTCACGATTGGATGATACATAGTGGAGATTAAAGGGAGTAGTGTTCAACTCATTGTAGATGAGATCAATGACGCACACAAGTTACAAGTAAGCTTGGATTCGCCTTCGGGGCTACCCTTTATTAGTTACTGTTACACTTTATATTACTTGCAGATTGTAAGTTGATGTCTACCAAAAGTTTACTGTTACACTTCAATACTTAGAATTCACATTCTTTGCACCTTTCATGTCTATAATTGGTCAATAAGAAATGACCCCATGAAGAATGTATAGTTGTTAATGAACAAAAGAGCTTAGAGATTGCTTTCTTGATATCTTAAAATAGCTCAGTGCCCAAAAACTTTTGGTATGCAAGGGGATAGATACCTTATCTTCAATTTTCACAACACTTTTTGGGCTTTTTGTTTATTTATTTAATTATTTTTAGTTTGATACACTCAAACTTAACTATTAACTATGTCTACAATGTGCTACTAAGAGTTGGTTTTCTAATATTGCAAGTGTGGTACTTATTTTGAGACAAATGTTTGCTCAAAACACTATTACCAAATGTGAAAGTGAAGTAATTGATCAAGTTGTAGACATGTATCAAGTTTAATAGAATTCTTCTTTGTACAACACGGAACTTAGAAAGGTCGCTGGTAGAAGTGTGTATGGTTTGATTTCGTTTGGTTTTGACTAAAACCAAGAACAGAACTAAAAGCTTTCGAAAAACCAAAAGTTTGGTTTCGGGCTTTTTTTTTCTTGTTTTGTTCGTTGGTAGAAGTGTGTATGGTTTGATTTCGTTTGGTTTTGGCTAAAACTGAGAACAGAACTAAAAGCTTTCGAAAAATCAAAAGTTTGGTTTCGGGCTTTTTTTTTCTTGTTTTGTTCTCTGTTTGCTTAAACAAAATTTAAAAATTTTACCTAATAAATTAAAAATAAAACATTTAATTGTTAAGAAAATATGAAAAAAAGGTTTAATTAAACAATTGATTTCATTTGACTAGTTCTATTTTAGATGTTGAATCCGGTATGCATTTTTATTAAACTGAATTGATTTTATTGTACAGTTTCGTTTAAAATATGTAATTAATATTGTTTTGGCTACATAAAAAGAAAAAAGTTCAAATATAATTCCATATAGTTACCTAACATATATAATAGATATATATATACAATAATAAAATGATTGATAGTTTCGTTGTGGTTCGATTATTATGGATCAGCTTTCATATGGAATCGAAATTTTTGTTTTTTCAAAAGACCAAAACTATTGGTTTTTATCAATACTCGGTTGAGTTTTCCAGTTTTCCGGTTTTTGCTCAATCCTAGTTACCGGTCAATAGTTTTATACACCTCCATATATATGGCGGAAATGTACTTGTTTAATTCTTTGTTTCTCGCAACTACCATAAGTTGTTTCAATATGGTTATCAATCTGCAAAAAATCGTGTATAATGTTACAAAGATATTTTGGCTTGCTTGTTTGCAACGGTTTCGGGTCAACTTACTTTGTGTTGGGCTTTAGGAATCATTGGCTACCGTCTAATATGGTCGTGTATGGCTTTTTATCGTGATTGTGAAGAAAGTAGTCTTGTTTCACTTATTTTGCATTATTGATTGATCTGTAACCCCACAAGACCACACTACTTTAAGAATTTAGGAACACATTGTTACTCCATTATAATGAAAACAAAGATCTTTTCAATCGATTTCAGCTTTATATTCCTATTTTTAACTTTTAAGAAACAACGATGTACTGATGTTCTGTTTCATGGACCGTAGATGGCATGAAGTTGACCCAGAATCACTAGGCTATTCATACCACTTTTAGACTAAAGAAAAGGTGTTGATTGATTGTTACAATCGGTAACCGCATAATGGAGAAACTGGAAACATAAGTAACCAAGATAAACTAGGCTAAGCTCGTAAGTCATAACTATCATATTGGTCTCGAGTCACCTTTATGACAATAACAAATACAAGTGAGAACCATCATAAATATTACTCCCTTCGTCCCATTTTAGTTGTCCACTATTGATTTTTAAAGTCTTTTTATTTCAACTTTGACCGTAAATATTTTTATTTGTATTATATAATAATTGATGATTGTTATAGCATTGAAAAGTTCGTTTAAAATCAAGTTTATTTATATATTTTATATCAAGTGTTATACTGTAGAATATAAACAAAAATATTTGTGGTCTAACTTGATACAAAAAGACTTTAAAAGTCAACAGTGGTGAAAGGACTAGACTCGATAAACCGAAAAGCTGAAAAAAAAAATTATATATATATTTTTTTATACCCCACTGCGCCGCAGTGGGTTGAGCACTCCCCACTGCGCCGCAGTGGAAAGTCTCGACACAGGAAAAGAAGAAGCCCCACTGCGCCGCAGTGGGTTGACACACTCCCACTGCGCCGCAGTGGGAAGGAAAAACAACTTTGGCCGTGGGTTGCCACTGCGCCGCAGTGGGCAAAACCACCCCCCACTGCACTGCAGTGAGCATCAGTTCAGCAACCCTAAAACCATTTCAACACATGATCAAACTTGTAACCTTCAAATTTCAAAACAAACATCTTAAAACACATTTCAGAGGTTGACAACACCATAGACCCATTTTAACATGATTACAACAACAACTTGTTTCAAATCACATGAACACCATCATATGGGTCATTTACCCACTTTACCACCATTTTCGACCATAATGCAACTATACAATCCTCCCAAGGTTTGCACATGACCATTTACAAAATTTTAACATTAGTATGACCATCAAAACAAAATGTACCAAGAGCCATGAGGAGATGGATTTTTAAGCCTCTAAACCAAAAGTTGTCATTCATCCATGAATGACCTAATACCTTCAAGTCTTCCAAAATCACTTCAAGCTCTAAATCAACCCTTTCAATCAACAACACTAGTTCCTTCTTCCGGAACTACCTATAAAAGGGGAAACAACTAAAATTATAAGTAAAGGCTTAGTGAATATACTTGCATACATTTACGAATACGAAGGAGGGCAAAGTGCAAGTACTTTCACATGTAACCTATGACACCGTCATACCACATTTACATGCTCACCTTGCACACTAACAACACATATATAGATCCATATAAGCTAAACAATTATAACAATCACATCTATCGAGATTCTTAGGCCTCATATCATATCAACTATCGGGATTCTTAGGCCTCATAATCACAATGCCCCACATGGGCTCATGCCACATCAATTACCACACATGGATAAATAAACTTCAACATGAAGTGGTCAAATACCACCCATGGAGAAAAGACTTCAATATGATGTGGTCAGTTGATCCAACATATACATAAAAGTATGCAAATATACTCACCTCCTCCGCAACTTGGAAAAATAAAGCTAAACGGTAATGCACAACAAGTTTCAACCTATGATCATATCATAAAAATGCATAAGCTTACATTCACAACTTGACTAGCTCAACCTAGCCATTCTCAATCACTAGCCTTTTCTAAACCCAAAACTTAACTCATTTGTCATTGAGTTACTTTCATCTTTAACAATAACATTAGGTAGTTCAACCTACCATTTTCATCCACATTTCAATAACTAGCAAAAACTCATCTTTTCTCATTAACTAAAATTTTCTCATGAACTAACAATTTCATAATCAAACACATCACTTATTTTAAGGTTATTGTAATTATTTTTAGTTCCTATAATTTTACTTCTTATGATACTATTAGTTAATTAACTATATAAACCCATTTAAATATACTGAGAAGCTTGTGAAGTCAGAAGTTACTTTTACTTTTTATGCTTTTTGTCAATTAAGCTTGTGATGTCTGATTTGCGTAATCAAATGGGTGATAAATTTATGAATGGTTGTCTGATTTGTTTTATAGAAAAGGAGGTACTCGAAAACATTCCAATTAAGAATGTCATTGCACTATATCATATGCAAGACCGTAGAGGACAACTTTCATGAAGCAAACTGATATTGTTAATCTTTTGTGTTATAATTATATATATTATCTATTTGTTATTTTAACTTTCAATATTTTATCAAAACCAAAATAATCAGTAAGCTACACCACTCGCCGCCGCCACCACCACCACCACCAATCTCCACCGTTACCACCGCTGCCACCTTCGCTCCCCCTCCCGTTACCATTACATTATTACCGTCGTCGCCACAACACGAGAGTACCATTCTAGTGTTAGATAAATTGTGGTACGGATCCTTTGAAATCCTGGGTCCGTCACTGTAACAGCCGCAACTCAAAATAGTCAACAAAAACCCAAAAGACAAAAAGATTTCACTTGAAAACTTTTAGAAAGTTAAAAAATTTTTGGCCCCCGTCTTCTACGAATCCTGAATCTGCCACTGGTTATACTATATAAACCTCGGAACTATAGTACATATTTTATATTTTTGCCTAATGGAGTTATGGAGGAGGCTTTGTACCACGGTACCACCCAACCATCCTTTTCCTCTCCTTTGGGATGTGATAACAAAAAAAAAAAATAATAAGACGAAATGAAAAAGAAGGTGAAGGTGAAATCACCGCGTAAGACAATACATACCAAAAGCTTAAAGGATCAAATTGATTGATCTTGACTTACAGTTTAAAGCTGTCAACAACATAAAACGAAAATTCCGAAATGCATCCTTTGGCCTTTCACATAGATCCTGAAAGAATCATTAAAGGCTTAAAGGAAAAAATAAACCGATTTGATGAAATAAAAAATTACTTTTTCCTCGTCTTTTTATTTTCATTTCCCTTCCATTAAAATGAGAAGATAATTGCTTTTTAGAAAAGATTTTTTTTTATGATAAAAACACTTGGTTAATGTCTATTGGTAATGTGAAGACCCAACAGTTTAAATTATAAACCAAACTTAGTATGGTATGACCCGTGGCTTATGATCTACCTCTTGTAGTTTAAAGTATGTGTAAGGCTTCACCATTATACGATGAAATATCTTCTGATTTCGAATACCGATTGATTGTTCAAAATAAAAAGAGGAAGAAAGTTCATTTTCTGTCTCAGTCTTTTAGAGAATGATTGACATGCATTTTTTATTGTGATTCTAACTTAAAGCTTATGTATATTTAATTAGTTTCGAATGTGGTTTTTGTATATATCTTTTGGTATTGTTTCGAAATGGCATCCCATTTAAGATGAGTTTATTGAGCTCGCCTTTTATAATAAGTTGAGTTATGACCGCGCGATCAACGGTGTAATGATGCTGACGTTGGTGGCGGTGATAGGTGCATGTGGTGACGCGCGACGGTAACAGCGGTGGTGGTGTTGACGGCGACGATTGGAGGTGATTGCGGTGGCGGTTGTGATGGTGGTGGTGGTGGCGGTGGCAGCGATGATTTAAATGAAATTTGTTTTATAATATAGTATAGATATAGATATACTATATAATTGTTAAAAATCTATGAGACCCTACTTTGTTTATAAATTGTATTTACGATAAAAAAAGAAAAGGATTTTACAATCTATTGAGTTTTAAGAGTTTTAGAGAAAATGGATAAAAGGTGAAATAAAGTAAATGAAAAGAAAATCTAAATAGATATTAGTGTTAAGTATATCATTTTTTTTTCAAACAAGTGAGGTATCCGTGCAATGTGGTCAAAGGTGATGGTGGCTGAGGTGGCGGTAACGGAGTGGTTATTAATGTAAAGGTAATTGATGTAAAAGAAGGTAGTGTAGTTATTTTAAAGGTTAAATGATATATGTTGTACATACATTTCATTAAGATTATTATATGTAATATTTATATTAGTGAAAAAGGGAGAAAAATAGTTTGGATAGACAGGGTCGGAAAATATTTTAGGGATATTTTGGGTAGTTTTAGTATGTGAGTTGAGAATGTGTTGAAAATTAAGGGTAATTTAGGTATTTTAAAGGTAGAAAGTTAAAAATGGAGGAGAGGTAGTTTGTTATACGAGATGGGTACCCGCACAATGCAACGGCAGTGGCGGCAACGGGTAGTTCTAGTGGCAGTGGTGATAACGATGTGGTTATTAATCTAAAAGTAATCGACGTAAATTGTAGTGTAGTTATTTTATGGTTAAGGGATGTATCTTTTGTAAATAACTTTATTTAGAATATTATAAAAATAAAAGGTGGTAATTAATTAATAAAGAAGATAGATAGTTTGGGTAATTATGAGAGTAAAATATTTTAAAGAAATAGCAGGTAGATTTAGTGTGTGAGTTAGGATTTTGTTAAAAATTAAAGGTATTTTGGGTACTTTAAAAGTAGAGAGTTGAAAAGGAGATGATAGTTTGTTTATTAATATAATATAGATAAAAGAGTATAGATTATTAATTTATTATAAAGGAAAGAAATTTGTTTTTTTTTAAGCTTTTTATTTCCAAAAACTTTTTCTTTTTCCTTATAAAATACTTTTTCCGTCTTATTTTAAATGTTTTATTTTGACTTTCAAAGTTTTTTCTTTGAATTTTTGACCGTAAATATTTTTATTTCTATTATATAGTACTCCCTACGTCCCACTAGAAGTATCCAGTTTTGAATTTTCAAAGTCTTTTTTCGTGTAACTTTGACCTTAAATATATTTGTTTGTGTTATATGATACTTGATGAAAGTTATATGAATTGATTGAGTTTTAAATGTGTTTCCAATGATATAAATTTCATTGAATATTATATAACACAATTAAAAATATTTACGATCAAAGTTATTAAACAAAGACTTTGAAATTTTAAAATAGGACACACACTAGATTTTAGACCCGTGTTCAACACTGGACACGGGACTTACGATATTATCAGATCTTCATACAATTAACTATTTAAGTCATAAAAGTTTACAATTTTGAAGATATACGATCCCAAGTGTTATACTTTGCAAGTTGTAAATAATTACATGAGACATATTGATGGATTTGTTTCCCATCATCACTCTACAAGGCAAATGTTACAATATTTTCTATATTATAAAATTTTTTGAAACCACTTATACTCATAATGTTATATTAAACATACTTGTGAAAAATTAGAGAAAAATCAAGAGTTGTAATTGATCAATAAACAAACTAATTAAATGATGAAATATTATAAAAAATATTCTCAAGTTGATGGGACTAAATATTATAAAAAGTATAAGTTAAGTATTTAGGGCTAAAAAATATAAATTATTGATGGAAAACAAAAAAGTGTAAATTAGTGAGACTTTTGCTAGAAATATTAATAACGATCATTAGGATTATTATGATATAAGCGAGAATCAATTTGACGAAATTAAGCGATGTGATTGGGCAATAAGTCATTAGTTCAACTGTTTTAGGCTCGTGTCTAATACACGGGACTTACGATGTTATCAATATTATATGTTTTTATTATAATTTAAAACATAATATACTATTTTGAGTAATAAAAATTGATCGATATATGAACACTTTAAGTTTTATATTAAAATATTTTTTTCAAATATATTCATCGAAGTTGTTCTTAAAATGTTAGTATATTTACGTCAAATTTTATTTATTTTTAATTAATTAATTTTATGTTTCTATGATAGAACATACTATTGGATATATAGTAGTTATTATTCAATTGAATATATATTATTTATTATTTTATTAAATAAATATTAACTATTATTTTATTAGATATATATTAACAATTTTTATTTATTTAATATATTAAAAATATTGGGTAAAAAGTGTAAATTTGTGATGGAAAACAAAAAAGTAAATTAAAGTCAAAATTAAAAACAATTGTCAACTTTAAAAAATCGAGAGTTGTGATTGGTCGATAAGTTATTAGAGCAACTGTGCTTTAGTATAATAAAAGATGATCGGACGGAAGGAGTAGTTATGAAACTTATATCAATTGTTATATAATGTAAAATAAGTATTTATTATCCGTCTTGAAATAAAAATACTTCAAAATGTCAAACGTGGAGGGACGGAAGTAGTAACTCGATCGAGAACTGTTTGAGTTGCACTTGCTTACTAACGTACCCTCCAAGGTGATAAAGATTTAAAGGTATGGATGTTGTTGTTTGCACTGCCATAAATATTCCTAATTACCATTACCGAGCCAGGTTTTGACACTTGTCTATGCATGACATTAAACTAAATCCTATGTTTTTTCTTTAGCTTTTGAATAGAAAATGTCAAATAAGTATAGATTGGTTTGCTTATATTTATATATTTAATAGCATTTAAAAAGCTTTAATTGGAAGCAAACTTGATCGATAATTGCACATTTTGAATTTGAGTTTAAAAACAATTTTTGAAAGTTAATTAAGTTCGAATGAGATCGTTGAAAAAAGTTTGAGTCCAAACTGATTGACCTCTAATGTATAGTCAGTTCATATTTTCCGAATTAGATTACAACACTCTTTTGTAGTTTTTTAATAACAGATAGAGTTGAATCAAGTGGAAAACTCTTTCTGTTTAACATGAATCAAATGTTTGATTCCCAAAGCCCTTCTACTTGCATTTCCGAATGCATACGAAATTGGATATAGTCATTGTTACTTTTATTATTATTATTATTATTATTATTATTATTATAGAAATAGAAATTGGATATAGTTATTCCTACCTTTTTACTTAAAGGAAGTGATAAGTTATCACCATGGACCATGATTTGCCAAACATGCATATAGTACCATACAAAAATAAAGCCAACAGGCAACGACCTCAAATTGTTGGTCTAATTACTAAAAATAAATAAACGCAAAAGGTAATTTATAAAGCAACAAATAAAATACCTTGTTTTATATTGGTCTTATCCAAAACATACACTGAGATTAAATTTTGTCTAATAATCCTTGAATCAAATAGAATACATTAAATAATTACCTTTTGATAGCAATGATATTTTACACATCATAGAAAAGCAGAAAGCCATACAAGTCAATTTGATTAGCACATCAAACTTGACAACATACTTGAGAAACAAATCAAAATTCGAATGTTGTTATAGTTTTCTACTTATATATATCAATAAATAAAATATGAGATAGATATGTTTGAGTAGACTGTTTTAAGTTTGACCAAATCCTAAATTAGCTAGGAAGCCATATTAATGTAACCGAAGTAAAAAGAACAATGAAGGAAATAAGTGCAAGTCTTGAAGAAGGGAGGTTAACAGCAGCTGCATTATTGCCTATAGCAAGATCCGCATAAAGTGAACTATTGGATAATAACCCGTCCAACGGACCCGATCCCCTGCTTCCGTTTGTTGGTTTTGTCACCACCTTTCCAGGATTTTTACTGTCAAATGAATATAAAAAAAGATAAAAAAATCTATGGTTAGTGTTTTATTTTTCTAACGACAAATATTTATTTTAACAACAAATATTATTCGTAGTTGTTAGTCTTTAGTTATCCCAAATTGATAATTAAACATTAACATCCAAATTTTTAAACCCGATTTCTAAAGAGTCAAATTAAGTCACACCGGCCTTCCTCCGTAAATCATTAGACCAATAAGAGGTCGTTGGCAATGAGTGATTAATTTAACATTTTGTTTTAATCAAATATATATAATTTTCACTGGTCAACCGAATAGTAACTACTAACTAAGTTATAAACAGTACAAAAATAGTTACCCTTGGAATGAGGGACAAAAAGTGATGATATAATTGGCAGCCGTACACGTGAAGGTGCTCGTAGCATCATCGTACGCGTAGCTATACGACCTAGGACACGCCGTCTTAAAAACCTGCGAGTATGCCGTGGGCTGACATGATTGTGGGGAACCAAAGTCACCTTTACAACAATATTCCGCCTTTCCAAACGCGTCACACGCGCTTCTACACCCGCCACCGCCAGCCATGCTCAGCTCGTTCGGACACCTCTTGTTCAAGTCGTCCACGCACCCGGTCGTCCCACAATCACCTGACCCCCCACTCGCTTCTACGATCATTTGTAGATTATATCCATCTACAAGGCTGACATCGTAGAAATCCTGCGTGGTTGGACCTGATCCAAGGGTGAATTCTGCTAACGTGGCTGGAGGGGCTGCTCCAGCCCCGTTGCATTGGATTTCACCTGAACCACAATCTGCTGTGGTGCAAGATCCGTGACCAGACTGGTCAAAATTGCAACCGGTTCTACCCCAGAATCGACCTGACCAGCCCGATGGAGCTTGCATGGAACGTGTTTTTCCATTTGTAAGCTCAAATCCAGTTGTATCGAGAACGGGTTGGCCAAGAATTCCTGGCCAGACCGTGTAGCTACATTTGTTCACAAATGTGAAAGTAGCTCCCAAAACTCCTGCAAAATGAACCATGAAATCAATCTATAATTGACCAAATTTTGGTTTAACATTTTTCAAATAGTTAGATAAGTAATTTGAAATCATCGAACAATGTAAACTAAAAAAACATTTAACAAGTTCATATACAAAGAAACATTGGCTCACCTTCAAGAATGAATAGCAAAAAACATGTAACAACCAAATTAAAGCGATCCATATGGGCACAAACGGCTACTTTGTCTTGGAAAAATGGATATTTTTTTATTGAAAATGAAGGAATTATGAAAGAAATTGAAGTTGATGAAATATTTTCCTAGAAATGACGAAGATGAACGGGGTGGAGAGGGAGTTTTGATGAAATGAGATGTTTATCTATTTTTATAGGCCAAAATGCCACTTGCCGACTTAGATGGAGTCTGTGCTTTCCGAAAAAGATATGGGCGAAAACACCTTTTATTTTCTTAGTATAGACGATGATAATTAATCATACTTTTTTATTAATGGGAATGAATCATTTTATTTGCGATTCTTTATTTATGAAGATTGTTTTGGAAGTAATTAAGGAAGTTTTATGGACAGAAAATGAATCTTTTTGATGTAATGGTTAAGTGGTTATCAATATGTTAAATTATCAGTGACTTTTGTTAAGTATCAAAAAGAGTGTGATGAAATTTGTGTTAAAGAAGATACTTTGCGCGCGAGTGGATTCATAGTTGTAAAAAAGAAAATCATAAGTATTGGTAATACATGATGTTTGCTTTCGTACCCAATAACACAAATTTTTTTATATATATTTCCACAGCAAAACTTATATATATAGACATTGATTTTTTCAATGGATCGGTTCCAATAAAAAACTATATATATACTGTTATGTGTAAATCGTATGAATGCCTGTTGACTGAAAATAATGAAGCATCATTAATATCATACAGTTAATGGCCCAAGATTAGGAAAACGTACTGCATGATCAATTTCTTTATATACATTTTTCCGTTACTCTTTAACATGGTCTTACCAATTCATTCTTGGCCATAACTTTCAAACTTAATTGTCTACTTTCACATGAATAAGAAAAAGAACACATGTAAAGTTGGAAAACATGGCTAAGACTTATGCGATTAGGTGTAGGCAATTTGGGAATGAAGAGTAATTCTGTTAGTCTTGTGGATAACCATGATTATGACTTGTAACTTACTTTATCTCAATGAGGGCATAGATTAGGTTGTGGATGCTTTTTTATAGCTTCTCTGTTTTAAAGGTTAAGGTAAGCTAGACATATAATATTAATTATATATACTACTCTATTTGTCAAGTAAAAGACCAAAAGTACGTTTTTTTTAATCACCTAATTCATTGAGTTAGCAACTAACATACCAATTATACCTAGGTTGTTAAATACTTAAATTGAATGGATATCAGACTTTTTATAGGCCCCTTAAGTTTCTCACTTAAAAGAGATTATTGCAAAAAAGTATTTAATATATAATTTAAAAAAGATTATTACAAAAAGGTACTGTATTTGATCTAGTGATATTCGAGATAATCTTGCAACTTTTTTCTTTTTGAAATTAATGTGCTAAAACTATATCAATTTGATCTAGTGATATTCAAAATAAAGAAGTATGCAGACTATGTACCTTTAAAAGTGGTTTAAGTGTTATTATGCTGATGTGACGGACGCGGTTAATATGGTGAGAAATGATTAAAAAAAACTGTCCGCAAGAAATCTGCGTGAAAATTTTTTTATAACATATTCGTATTTTATTACTCTAATTGGATGAAATTAAATAAATGGTCCGTATGTAAGAAATATGTAAAAGAAAAAAACGATATATCTTTTTTAACTATACAAGCTATACATATCAAAATTGGGTTTTCTCTCTAAAACCCTTGCCTCTGGAAATAAAATTCATGGGTTTGGATCAGTGGTAAACACCCTTGCCTCTGGAGACAGAGGTCATGGGTTCGATCCTCATCCCATGCAAAGGTTGGAGGGCCTTTTCTACCATTTAGGTAGAAACTGGAAGCAGTCTCTCTACTTTGGTAGAGGTAAGGTCTGCCTACATCTTAACCTCCCCCATACACCGTCGAGGTATTGGGGCTCAAAACCCGCGGAAGGCGGCACTGAGCAGTTACTTTTTTTTCTCTAAAACCCCATGTATTTTTTTGTTTGTCCCTTCCAACCCATCATATTTTTTTATTCCTTTATATGTCATCAAAAGTTGCCAAATTGTTCCATTTAGGTCATTCATTTTTTAAATTTCGTTGACCATGATGACGTGGTTACCATTTTATCTGATATAGACTCATAACTTTTTTAATTGACGTGTCATTGCTTATGGGGGTTTAAGTATGAGTGATGATTCGTACACCACCTTTTTGAGTCGTACATCATCAAACATATTTTATATCATAGAACATTATAACACATTAAAGCACTTTAGGTGATATAAGACTAACAAACAGTGGTGTACAAATTATCACCCTTTGAGTAATGTCACATAAGCAATGGTAACTTGATTAGATATCTCCACGTCACCTAGAATAATAGTTACATCATCATGATCAACAATGTTTGAAAATGAATGACTTAAATGAGACAATTTGATAACTTTTAATGACTTAAAAAGGAATAAAAAAGTTCGATGACCTGAAAGAGACAAATAAAAAAGTATGTAGAGGTTTTAAAGAAAAAACCCTATCAATATTTATTAAAAATTATTAATAGCCCAGGAATCTAGGATTCTTGGATAATAAGACCATTCGGTTTAGATAAAAAGGCCATTCATCTTCAAATTCAACAAACTTTTTCAAAGAAATATTTCTATTTAGTTAAAGTCTGGGGGACTCTTAACTTTTTTGTTTAGATATGGATTATTATCAAAAGAGCAAACAGATCGATCATGTAGAGATTTACATGTTGATTTGTGTATTTAGTGACTTTATATATAATAGTTTGGCATTTAGTCATGATTAAGCCTGTTTAACGAACGAACTTTCGAAGAATTTAACATTGGTGTGGTTGTGGAGAAAGGAGATAAAGGCTTACATAAAAGTATTTTGTCATTATCCACCTTATTAGATTTGATATTTCGATCGTATCTAAATAACTTAGACTTTGTTACAACGATTAAGTGTTAGCTTTCCATTAAGTGTATCGAGATTTCGATAGTATGTAGGGAAGTTCCATAGATAAAGTCCCGCAAACAGTTAATATTATGATTCTGTTCCACTATGAGGCTTGATGGACAATGTCGTTTTGGAACCACATTGTTACCTTAACAAAATGTAGCATATATATTTTGTTGTGTACGTTTTGCAATATTTGTAGCATCAACTTTAGCTCATTATTCTTTCATTCACGAAGTTCTAACAGTTATACTTTTTGAGATTCATGGAAGTCAAATAGTTCAAAAGCTATACTTTTTTTAACGAGGAATTACGTTGATTAGTAGTTTAGTACCGACTAACTAATAATTGTTATATATCAAAGAAACAAATTACTAGCATTTTGAGTTTTTGACTATACATACTTTCGAAGCCATCTTTAGTGGTACCTAGTAAGTCACCTGAAAATCTCTAAAAAAATCAAAATTCAAAACATGCACGAGTAAACACCTTCAAATGATAGGAATTGAAAATCGAGAATAGCCACAAAGATAACACTTCAACTCTATCCGGGTATCCTAATTAATAGAGAATTTTCTATTTATCGGGTTTAGATTAAATGCTTGAAATTGAGAAAAATAAATTGGAAAAAAAGAAAATTATTTATCAACGCAAGCAAGGAATTTACTTGTCGAAGAAAAGTGTATCAACGAGTATAGCGCACCATCGCATTTTCTACACGACTTCACCACTAAGAATAAAGTTATTGTTTTTCTAAACAAAATGAACAAAACTTTTCACCAGGTGATTGGCACAAAAAGTATAATAATGAATTTGTACTTTTACTCCTTTTTTGATAGTTTTAAGCAATAAAGAATGGATTATTTGATTTGGAATGTAATCGATCTGGTGATTGGTATGAATTGTTATTGATTCATTTTGGATCTTAATGGGAATACTATATTCCAGCATTACCTAATAAATTAATAGCAACCCGTGCAATGCAACAGCGGTGGTAGGGAAGGCGTTTTAGTGGTGTCGGTGATGGTACTATTAGTGGTGGTGGTGGTGGCGGTGTCAAGTGGGGTAGGTTGATATAATTGTAATAATGCAAATTTTTAGAAGATAAGACTTAAAGTATTAATTATTAAAATAAAGGTTTAGTAAATTATAATTCATTAAGGGTAAAACACAAAAAGTCAAAGGTAATTCTAATAATTTAAAGGTAGAATTACCTAAAATAAAAAAGTCATTTCCTTTATAAGAGAGTAAAGATAATAATAAATAAATAAATAAACAATGAATAGATATTCAACATCTCTTTGACAGTTTAACAGGTTTACTTTAACACCAAATATTGTAAAAAGAAAGTTTTGAAATTTTTTAAGAGAGGGCTGATGTAGAAAATATGAGGGTAATTGTGGAACTAGCTAGTAGACAATTGGTAAGGTTTATGTGTAAAAAAATAAAATAAAAAGTTATGGTAGATGAATTGTTAATATAGGTTGGTAAAAGGGTCTTGGTGAAGAGGGGTCGGTGACTTAATTCACCTTGTTCTTTCATTTTCCTTTCTTATTGTTTTTTTTTTTTTATTTGTAAGTTAGGTAAATAAGATAAAAAATTAGGTAAAACATGTATTACTTATCTTAGGTAAAGCAGGGGGATTATATAAAATTCAGGGAGAGGTTGTGTAAAATTCAGGGGGCTATGTATGTTTATCAAATTCAAAGGTTTAATTTGTAACTTTTTTTAACGTGGCAGTACCTAAGCTTAGGTAAAGTCTTCTCAATAATTAAAGATAGAAAAAATAATGGAAATGATGAGAATATAACTTTAATGAGACAGCAAAAAAATGTAGGTGAAAAAAAGTAAACGACGATTGATGTGTAAAAAATCTAGTTTTAAATTTATAAAGATCGTATTAAGCGATGAATAAAGAAAGCCAAACAATTAGCGGCTGTGATGATCGAACAAGAGCAAAGAGACCCAACTCTTCTGGCTGCGTGTCTTTTTCTTATTAGACTCTTCTTTGTGACCGGCTTCTCCACAGTGTCTTTTTCTTACGTCCAACCTGCTCCAGAATGTATATCCCTCGATTCCTCGAAGGGTGTTATTTTGGTTTAATTTTCTTCCTGCACACGTGAAGGGTTATCAAGATTCAAGGGTATCCAAATGTGGGCCCATGCTTTTTTTTCATTAGTCTTTAACTTATTATCATTAGCCCAAGTGAGATAAATTCTATCCGAGCCCAAGACTAATTTCGGACTTCGTTTCTTGTATTTCAACGGAGCCCATCATCCTCCTTTTAATAATATTTTATATTTATGATCAACTAATGCGAAGTCTAAAACATATCTTAATAATCTCAACTTTACCTTGAACTAGCATAATACCCGCACATTGCGGCGGAATTTTATAATTATTTTTTTGGATGAATACATCAGATACATAGTGTGTCAAAAATATAGATTATGAGATTTTATCGATTGTTTTAAAATCATATAAAAAGATCAATGTTAATTAAATTAGAATCAATTACAAATTGATAACAAAAATAGTGAACTAATATAATAAAGAAAAAATAAACCAATATAATATTTATACATACATTAAATAGTGTTGTAATGTGTGGAAGGACATTTTAAGAATCATAGAGATGCTGATTAGGGCATTTTGGGAATAAAAATATGCTTAAAGTCTTAATCCAATACTCTTAATAAGGGATTAAAGATAACCTAGAGGGCAAGCATCAAACAAAAGAACTAGCATTTCAAGTGGTAATACAAATTGGTAGCAAATGTTGGAATTATCATACCTTTATCATCATAGATGAAAGATTGTGACACATATAAGCACCAATTGACGATTGAACATAAATCAAGTTTCCTTACAGCGGAACATAAAAACAATCACGACTTTGTTCAACCTTTCAATTAATGCTGATTTGGTGTTGTTAATAAACATTTCTGGCTGAGGAGGTACGTGTGGTTAAATTAATATTAAAAGCGACGGAAATTCTATGTCAGATGAAAAATCGTCAACACAACATAAATTAACACCTATGAAACTATGATAATGAACATGATCCAGATTTTACCTGATGCATAGCGTGATCTTTTAATTTTATAGTTTTATTAAGTTATCTTTTTAATATATTAGAATAATTATGTATCGATTTATTTCCTATTTTAGTTGTGTTAGGATTAATATAAATAGGATGCTAGGTGTTTTGTAAAATCAGTTTTGAGTTTTTTGATATATGAAATTTCATATTTTCCTCCCTATACACGAGTGTGCGTGTTAGTGTCTGTGAAATTCCCCAGATTATCGGTATTCTTTCTTGAATCAATGATAGTTGGAAGAGTTGTTCCTGGCATTCTTTTGAATCAACATGTCCAATTATCTATCTTTAATTTCTTGCTACATCAGTTGGTATCAGAGCCGAAAATCCTGTTCAAGATGTCTCATAGTGACGATATAATCTATGATTATCCGTCCGTGTATGATGAATACAAGGATGATGAATGGTATCTTTGGTTCAGATCTGATGATGGTTTGTATAGTGAGAAGATCGATGAAGAAGATTACATGCCAACTCGAAAAATACCCAAAAATCTGCTTCTGTTCGTCCAGATCTGCGCAGTTGCAGGAAAACAGGCGGCACAGATTCATTCACCGTTGGATCGCTCTGATTTTCGGATATGTTTTTCAAGACTCATTGAAGCACAGCCTGACCGTCGGGATTTTTGATTGGAGTTTCCTACAAGGAGTTATGATTTTCTGAAGTTTCTGCAGTTATTTAATTTTGTTCCTGGTGTTCAAAAAATGATTTCTCGAGGTGAAAAGTGCAAGATTGATAGAGTTAATGATATGCTTCCGTTTGATCCCGGTGGTTTCAAATCAAACTCGAGGACGAGTTATTCGAAGAGGGAGAGAATGATGCGTAGCATGATCTTTTATTTTTATAGTTTTATTAAGTTATCTTTTTAATATATTAGAATAATTATGTATTGATTTATTTCCTATTTTAGTTGTGTTAGGATTAATATAAATAGGGTGCTAGGTGTTTTGTAAAATCAGTTTTGAGTTTTTTGATATATGAAATTTCATATCTTCCTCCCTATACACGAGTGTGCGTGTTAATGTGTGTGAATTTCCTCAGATTATCGGTATTCTTTCTTGAATCAACGATAGTTGGAAGAGTTGTTCCTGACATTCTTTTGAATCAACATGTCCAATTATCTATCTTTAATTTCTCGCTACATCATTACCTTAGATGCAAACGAAAAATCATAATAGTACAAACCAACACCAAAAATTGCAATGCAAAATGAAGAAATCACCCAATATATAGAGATGCAAGCACCGAAAATTCAACAAAAAAACTTGCATGAACAACTAACTGGGGAACCGAAAAGAGCATGTAGTTGGTTACTCCTAACTGCATATATGACTAAAACTAAGACAATGGTAAGTGGTAACTATTGGATACTCCTAACTACATAAATCGTCCATGTGGTTTACTCAAAAAATCACGTTTCCTCCCTGTGGTTCAATAACCTCACTGGCTGTCCTTTATAGGAGGATAAGGTTCGTGTTTCGTCCTTTTCAATAATGATGGTTATCTCATCTCCGTTAACACCCTCACGTGCCTTTCACGTGAGGGTATAAATGTCTTTCCCATCCGTAAAGGACCAAAGTTGATATTTTCTTTCTAGCTCCTTTCTCCTTCATCCTCCCCCTTCTTCTTCTTCTTCTACTTCTTTTTTTTCTTCGTAACTTTACAATTATATTTTTAAACCTGTAATTTTGTACATATCCATTAATCTATATATAGCTATATGGAAATAAGAGTTAGATATTTACCACTTAAGAAAAATCAACCTTTTTTTCTTAATCTTACATCAAAAAAAGAAAAAAAATTGATTTTTAATTGGAATTTTCACTTTTTCTTTTTGGGTTATTTTCTTTAGGGTTTGTTCTTGGTAGCTTTGACTAGGATATGAACACAAATACATATTTACACATACATATATATAGCACTATATCTATCTTTTTTCATCCTTTCATTAATAACCCCTAATATGATACATCAACAATATTAATGAACTTGTTTTATTGTAAAACGAAGATGTAAAAATGAACTCACCACCACCATCTACAAACGACCCTCGCCATCACTCACGCGCCATCGACCGTACTTCCGGTTAATCCTGATTCCTGACCACTAAGATTGCGATTAGAAGAAGATTTAGATGAAGACGATGATGCTCTATATGTGAGGAAAGATTGACGGTGTGCCGTCGTTATTGCTGCTGGAGTGTCGTCGTCATTGTTGGCCGGAAAAATGGGAGGACATTTGAAACCACTGGTTCTCAACTATACATTTGGATACATACATACATGTATATGTACCTCTACTGTATTTTAGTCTCAATGCTACTGCCACCGCCATCGCTCACAGCTGAGTATCGACAATGGGGATGTGGTGGTGCGACGACAGAGTATCGCTTACTCCTTTAACACAACCGCTGTCGCTGGTATGACGGCGTTAGGTGGTGGTGAATATGTGGTGAATCTACGTTTGGGATTAAATATTTATATATATATATATGTGTGTGTGTGTGTGTGTGTGTGTGTGTGTAGTATATGTATATGTGGGCTTCGTTAGTTGCATATTTGGATCGGAGAGGATGAGATAACAAATGTTATGGGAAGGGAAATGGTAGTTAGCTATGTATTAGTATATTATCAATAGTGGTCCTTTAGTTGGAAAAAGACTTTTTTACCCTCACGTGAAAGGCACATGGGGGTATTAAAGAAGATGAGATAACGATCTTTACTTACGACAATATTACAAAAACAATTATATTTAACAATCTTTGATTAACATTATGTGTGAGAGAGAAACTATAGAGATCGAAACAGGATGGGAGGAGGTTACACGAAAGAAAAAAAAACAAAGAGAAAGAATTCACACACACTCAAGATTTGGATCGGGGTTTCAAATTATTAAGTTTTTTGTGTCTAATATACCAGATGGTTGTAGACCATGGGACTTGGCATCGGCGTTGAAGGGTTACGGCGTGATAGCAGGGGTTTATATCGCTAGGAAGAGAAACAAGATGGACCAAAAGTTTGGCCTTGTTAGCTTCAAAGGAGTTAAAAATTGGAGAGAACTGGAGCGTCAACTGAAAAACGTCAAGTTGGGGGGACACAGTTTGATTATCAACTTAGCTAGACACTCTATAGAAAACGAAGAGGCTGGGATTAGTGTGAAGATTCCCACTTTTAACCGTGAACGTCCCAAGGTGTCTCATCATCATTAGCCGGTTACTAAATCCGGGGGCACGTTTTTTGGTGGATGGTCATTCAGTGACATTGTTAAGGGGAGCAGTGGGATGATTGCCAACGAGAAAGAGATGGTTGTTGACGATGAAGTGTATGAGATGGCGGCGGTTCGGGGGAAAGCATTGGTGGTTAAGTGTGGTAACTTTGAGATTCTGTCAACGCTTAGCTTATTACTGGGTGGGATTGTTGAGGATGAGGTGAAGCTGCAGTATCTTGGAGGTATGTCCATGCTTATTACCTTCCCGGATAAGGAGGCTGCCACAAAATTCATGTATATGCAAAAGTCATGGAGGCCGTGGTTCTCAATGGCAGAGGAGTGGTCTGGTCAGTCCATTCACTATGAAAGGATTGCATGGGTTTATATCCTAGGGGTACCTCTCCAGTTGGCATCGACAAAATTGTTCAGCAAGATAGGGGGAATGTTTGGCAAGGTTGTTTTACCATCGTCGGCCTGTGAAGATGACCACAACAAAGCAGGGGAAGGAGTTGCCATTCTGGTGGGGGATGGGAAAGAAATTAAGGACGTTGTTTGATAGAAATGGAGGGATAAGAAATTCAGAGTATGGGTCATTGAGAAGACGACGAATTGGTGTCCCAATTGTGTCGTTATCCGTGGTGACCGCTCACAGCCAGTGGGATCAGAAATTAGACATTCCGGTGGGTTATCGGAACAGGTAAGCAGAATCCCAAGAGTCGAGGAGGGGGACGGTACAAAGGTGGAAAAGGTACAAATGTGGCAAACGAAACGTTTGCGCATGGGAAGATGGACTGGAAGATGCATGGGGAAGCGGAACATGGAGGCACTCAAAATATTAATTACGGGAGGAGACAAAAAAGAGATTTTGTGGTTTTTTCCAAGTCACGTGAAAGAAAAAAAAGGAAATTAAAAGACAAAAAAGAATCAGAATAGTATAACAATTTTAATGTATCAACTTTGAGGCCCAAAAAAACGACCCAGAAACTCAAGCCCATCCGATTTTGAGGTTGTATTAGGCCCAACCGACCAAAATGTTCAACCCAACTCTGAATCAATTACTACTGGGCGTAATAATAACACTATTATTCCTATTGAGGTACTTAATGAACCAACGAGAGTTTTAGATTTGGAAGCTTAAAAGGAACGGGAGAATAGTCAAGAAAATGACATTATTTTCCCCCAATCTAGAAAGGAACTCGAAGAGGGTGAGATATTAGGGCTTCCCACTAATAACAAAACTGACGAAGATGGAGAACTAGGACCACAAGACATAGAGATTGAAATGGAGGTCGATGCCACTATCGATGTGGGAAAGCATTTCGGGGCCGATTTGTCGAAAGAAAAGAAGCAGGTCAGGAAGACAATCGTGAATGAAGGTATTAATGCTCTTCCCCAATGAATTGTCTTTCAATTAATATTAGAGGGGTTAGGGGGGGGGGGGGAGGACAACAAAGCCAACTAGATTAAAGGGATTATTGTTAAAGAAAAGATTTCATGCTTATTAATTCAAGAATCTCAAAGTGGGGGTGTTAGTGAAAGTGTAATCAAAAGATATTGGGGAAAGTCGGACATGGAGTTTGAGGTGGTTGAACCGGTCGGCAGGTAAGGGAGTCTTATTAGTGTGTGGGACCCGGGGGTTTTCAAAAAAGTCGATTGTGTTAAAAGTAATAAATATATATTGATCAAAGGGGAGATAAAAGGTTGTGATGGGTTGGTATATATCACTAACGTATATGCCCCTCAAAGCAACAATGAGAAAAGAGTTTTATGGAATTCGTTAAAGGATATGGTCACTAGTTCAGAAGGTTTTTGGTTGTTAATGGGGGATTTTAATATGGTAAGGTCATCGGATGAAAGGAAGGGGTCGAGATTCAAACAACAGGCTGCAAGGGATTTCAATTCTTTCATTGAGACTGCTGGACTTCATGAATTCAATATGAAAGGCAACAGGTTCACTTATTTGAAAGAAGATGAAAATGGTGTGAAGCTTAGCAAAATTGATAGATGTATGGTGAACAGGGGTGTGGTAGACGCATGGCCTGATGCAATTTTTAGAGCTATGCCCAGAAGATTCTCCGATCACAACCCTATTATGTTGACTATTAAGGAACTTAACTTTGGGCCGAAACCATTCAGGCTTTTTAACTCATGGTTGGACAGACCCGATTGTGAGATGTTAGGTCCAGCTTTTCTAAAAACTTGATCTCTCCAGTTGCATCTGGAGAGCATGAAGAATTGTCCGAAATATTTGAAGTCCAGTTGCAATGTACAGTTTATGCAACCGACGACTTCCTCCAGTTGAGATCTGAAGAACAACAATTTGAAGACATTCCAGTTGAAGTCAAAGACAACAAGTGGAAGAAAGGGAAAGGCAATGGCAGCGAAGCCCAGTTGACTTTCTACCAGATTAATCAACTTGAGATCCTCCAGTGTAAATGCCTTTACAAAGCTTTACAGTAATTACGAGGAGGACCTTTTCACTACATCCTTTTACCCGGACAATAATCTTGTCTGTGGATAAAAGTGCAAAGATGTAGAGTGGTTGAATAAAGTAACCTTTTGTCTTACTTTATTTAACACACACACAAAGAATTATCTACTAATACTTTTCTGTGTTGTCAAACATATTTATACGTCGAAGTTGAGATCCCAATGCTCAACCTTCGACTATAAATAGAGGTCCTTGCCCAAGCATTTCAACAATTTTGCAAACACATACATTCTGCAATATTGGTGAACTTGTGCAATATTCTCTCAATCGTAAAAAGGAACATTTCACAACTTTAAGTGTTTCGATTGTTAGGAGAATTTCCAAGTATAGATCAATTGTATTTCATAGGTTGTTAGGATATTTACATCTTTGTATTATCTTGGTTCCGCAACAACCTTGTATTTTATTTAACCATCAATAAATAAAATACACTTGAAAAAATACATATTGTCTCACCATATTTACTTACTTTTCATTTACATTATGGCATTGTATTTACTTATTCAAACTTGTCACCTTAATAAGTAACATTCCAGTTAACCTGGTACACTACTCACTCTAAACTGGTCACGTCCAGATTAAGTGATAGTGTTGCAAAGTACACTCACCATTGACATAGAGGTGTCTTCAGCACCCATCTAGTAATAGTTGGGACTTAAATGAGAATATTGTTAACGAGGCCCTTGATTCTTTTGCTTTCGATGGGCCCCCGGATATTAGATTGTGGAGAAAGTTTAAATGGATCAGACAGGCTCTGAAAAAATGGGGAAATGAACTGACTAGCAGAGAAGGAGAAGAATACGAGATGTGCAAAAAAGAGCTAGAGGAACTCGATCTCCAAATGGAAATCTCAGAATTGAATGAAGAGGACGCATGGGTCAGAACTGAATGCAAGAAAAAGCTTGTCGAGTTGGAGGATAAAAAGAATAAAGACTTAAGGCAAAGATCGAGATGCAAGTGGGCCTTGGAAGGGGATGAAAACTCTCGTTTTTTCCATGGTCTTATTAATAACAGAAAAAAAAGTAACTCTATACCAGGATTGATGTACCGAGATGAATGGGTAACAAAGCCAAAGCTTATAAAGAAACAGATTTTCGAATTTTATAGAGATAGATTTCGAGAAGATTGGAAAGTAAGGCCAATTCTTGATTGCCAGCTCGATAACAAACTTTATGAACAACAGGCTGCTGATTTGACTTCATGAGGACCAGACGGAAAGCGGTTTTTTCATGTGGCGAAGAAGAGATAACCTTGCTGATTTGACTTTCTGAAGAAAAGATAAAGAAAGCGGTTTTTTCATGTGGTGAAGACCGAGCCCCGGGCCTAGACGGAATTACTTCCAAATTTATAAAGAAGTTCTGGACCAGATTTGAAGATGATTTTATTCTTATTTTTCGGAATTTTCATGACTGAGGCACCATAGGTAGAGGTTGTGGGTCGACTTTTATTACTTTGATTCCAAAGGTCAGGGATCCGGGCGAGTTAAATGATTACAGGCCCATTACTTTCATTGGGGTTATAAGCAAAGTTATCTCAAAAGTTTTGGCTAACAGAATTAGAAGCGTGTTGGGCTCTCTCATATGCAGTAACCAGACTACTTTTTTGGAGAATAGGCTCATCACTAATGGACCTCTAGTCCTTAACGAGGTCATATCTTGGATCAGAAAAAGCAACAGGAAGGTGTTCATTTTTAAGGTAGATTTCAATAAAGCATATGATAATGTTAATTGGTGTTTTTTACTTGAGATCATGGCTCAGATGGGTTTCCCTAGCAAATGGTGTGATTGGATCCAAGGTATGCTAGCCTCTGCTAGATCGGCTGTTTTGGTGAATGGTTCCCCTACCTTCGAATTCCAGTGTTCCAAAGGATTGAGGCAGGTAGACCCCATTTCACCCTTCCTGTTTATTATTGTGATGGAGGCATTGTCTGTGATGATGAGAAGGGTGACTTGCATAAGGTCGTTTAAAGGGATCTCTTTACCAAACCATGGCCCCGTTATTTCATATCTTCTCTATGCCGATGACTGCGCCTTTTTGGGGGAATGGTCAGTTGACAATTTGAGGCTAGTGGCCAGGATGCTTCGGGTATTTCATCTATGTTCTGGCTTGAAGATAAACTTGCCGAAATCGCTAATGTTTGGGATTGGAACTAGTGAAGAAGAGGTCAGAATGGCGGCTGATTTTGTTCGTTGTAAACCAGGCAACATTCCTTTCATTCACCTCGGTATTCGAATTGGTAGCAATATGAACAGAATTGCAAACTGGGACTTTTTATTTGATATTTTCAAGAAGAGATTGTTGAGTGGGAAGGATTCTTATCTTTCTTTAGGGGGTCGGGTTACTCTTATTAAAGCGGTGCTTAAAAGCCTCCCTACCTATTATTTCTCGCTTTTTAAAGCTCCAGTGAAAGTTACTGAAGGTTTGGAAGGAATTATAAGGCGGTTCCTTTGGGGAGGAGTGGGGATTCAAAGAAAATTAGTTGGGTGAATTGGGATAGGGTTACATCACCGATTGAAAAAGGAGGTTTAGGGCTGTGTAAACTATATGATGCGAATGTCTCCTTATTGACAAAGTGGTTTTGGTGATATGGTAATGATCCTGATGGCTTGTGGAGGCGGGTTATTAAGGCAATTCATGAATCCAAAAGATGTTGGGCCGCCATACCTTTTAATAAAAATGTTACGGGGGTATGGTACAATATTGTTAGAACTATCTCAAGGGTGAAAGTGGCAGATGTGAGTTTCGGTAATCTTTTTAAAGGAATCTGTGGTGACGGTTCACAAATCAGGTTTTGGCTCGATCCTTGGCTTTGCGATGCTCCTCTCAAAGAGGAGTTCCCTGTTTTGTTCAAAAAAAAGAGAGAGAAAAAATGCTTAGTTAAGGATATATTTTGTTTTGATGTTGGCGAGTTTGTTTTATTTGAGAAAGAGGATAGGGGTGGGATATTAAATGGTGAAGATGAGGAACGATCTAGGCTGGCTACTTTACTAGAAGGTCGAGGGCTTAACGATAGCAGGGACCGATGAGAATGGAATGGTGGCTCTAAAAATGGTTTCAACGTGAAGGCTGTTAAGGAGTTTCTAAGAAGAGATGAAGATTACAGGGACATATATATTTTTAAATGGTCTAAATGGGTGCCGATTAAATGTAACATTTTCATGTGGAGGTTGGAAATGGATCATTTGCCTACACTGATGGCTATTAAACAAAGGAATTGCTATGTTGGCTCAGGCATGTGTAGCTTTTGTGACCCTTACGAGGAAACCAATGAGCATCTGTTTTGCTCATGTATGGTGGCGACTGAGGTATGGCAAAGGATAAGCATTTGGGGTAAAACCCCACCTATTTTTTTGTTTTCGGTGAAAGATTTGTTCGATTTCCATCAGATGGGGGACATGGGAAAGGTGGAAAAGGATACCATTAAATGTATCGTGTTTGTTGCTTGTTGGTGTATTTGGAAGGTACGGAACGAGAAGAGATTTAACAATGGCGGGGTCAACATGGAAAAATTGTTTCAAGACATACGGTCGATAGGCTTCCTTTGGTATAGAATTAGAAAGAAACATTGTACGATTAGTTGGGAAAATTGGTGTAACTTCGTTTTGTACTAACAAGGTTGTATAGTTTGACGATCCACTAATTTGGTGGTGATGACCATGTGAATAAAAGTTAACTTTCAAAAAAAAAAGATAACGATCGTTATCTAAAAGGACGAAACACGAACCTTATCCTCCTATAAAGGACCGCCGGTGAGGTTATTGAACCACAGGGATGAAACATGATTTCTTAAGTAAACCACAGGGACGATTTATGTCGATAACTCTTTTTTTTTTTTATAAAATAATAACATAATTTTACCTTGTATTTGTTGGAAGCATGTTAGTATGACCGTCACTGATCGTTTATCATTCCTTATATGATAATTGACAATAATTGAAATCCTGATGTCTAGTAAATACATGATCAGCATATTTACTCTTAAAGATAAATTATAAGGCTTCTCATTAGGTGATTGGAACTATGAAGACTAATGGTGCATACATTAAACACCAAAAGGGTTGAATGTGTAAATACTCTCATTTAAAAATAGAGAATCATAAACCCTAAATCTAGGTTAATCTTTTCACTAATTCTCCCCCGGTAAATGTTATTACTTGAATCAGATCATATTTAATTCAACAGTATTAACACAAGACCTAAATATAGATATAAATATCTAATATTGACCTGATACTATAAGGGAGAGTTTTGGAACTTCTTCCATCACAACTCAGACTACATGGAACTGACGAACCTGTAATTCGAACTACCCATATTATATATGTAGTCCACCTATGGAAAGGCGGAACAGTTCCTCTCTATGATGCACCGAAACTCCTAACAGGTAGGCGTACCCGTTTCGGAAACTCCATGGGAATGGAAACTCGTGCGAAACGTTTCCTTGAAGTTTCCGTCTATACCGAAACGTTTCCGTGAAGCTTCCATACCGTATCTAATTAATAATAAAGTTTCAATGAGCTTTTTCTATTCTAAAAATGACTGTCATCTTGCGACTATGCATACCCCAAACACAAACCAACTACATTATACAATTGAGATCACAATAAGACTTTTTCAATTCCAAAATTAATCCGTGATCATTGGTCACCATCAAACATATGTTATAAAATTATATATATAATTATAAATAATCTCTCAAGTCTCGACTCTCTATATAAAATCTATATATTTTAATTTTTTTATTGCCGTATCTTTGTCGTACCCGTATCCTAAATTTTTTAGTTTTACCGTTCCTCGTTCCCGTATCGTTCCTGTTCCCTTTTGCCGTATCCGTTTCGGTGCTACATAGGTTCCTCTTGTTTCAAGATTATGTTAAATATTATAATAATATCTAATTTATTGGGTAATAATAATAATAATAATAATAATAATAATGATAATGATAATGAAAGTACATGTAGACATGTAGTCTATGTCTATTACATAGTTTAAATCCAACTTACTTAAAATAACAAAGTAGATAATATATATTAAGCTATCGTAACAACTACTTTATTTTTCCTCTCGAGTAAAATTAGAAAAAAAAAAAAAAAAAAAAGACCAGTGTTGGTCATGTTTTTCATCATATATTGGTATTCCCTTGCGTTGAAGATCGTCACAATCCGGAGTGTTGGATGAATTGGCCGCTCTCTTTTGAGTTCCGAACTGCAGGCTTCTCGTTCTTTATGTATGTAATCCGCGACGATGGTTTTCTCGATTTCAACTCGTGCCGGAGTTCCCTCGGGATACCTTTGATTAAACTTGTCAAGGGATTCAACATAAAACTCAATTTCATATTCCTTAGTCTTCATCTTTACCAGACAGCTATCACCATAATCAAGACTATATGGATTACAATCCACACGACAAACAAACCAATATAAACAAAAAAAGAAGCCAGCACATATTGAAAACGCAAGGATCATTCCGATCATTCCGTGTATTTCTTCCTTAGTACATTCGTGATGCGTATATTTTAGTGTATATTTTATTAAATTGTTTTGTTCATAAATATCACCCAAGTTTTAAATTTACAAAACAAAGATATACTAATAATTATATTACACACGGGCAGTGTACCCCGTCACGTATAGTATAACTAGTAGTAAGTCCAGGATCGTCTAAAGGAATTAGTTTAGTAGTTTAACAATATTAACTCTAGTCTAAAAAGAAAGTGTAAAATTAGGGGGTTTGTGACCGAGTTGTCACGTTGCTTAACAAACTAATCGTGATCTTTTAAAAGCTTTTAAATTGACTAAAAAGTAAATTTTGGTGTAATAGGAGAGAAAGATAAATCTTAAGGTCATTACAACCTAAAAATAGTTTTTATCGAAAAGAGTTTGTTTGAATTTTGTAACCAGAAAATGCTTTCAACCCCCAGTTTATAATCAGACTATCACTATCCGATTGATAAACTAATAAGTTAAAATGAGATACTAACCTTGAAATGGAAGTGTACCAAATAAGATTGGTAACTGCAGACTGGGAACAATAATCGATACAAGTAATAAATTAAGGGACAATTTACTTCTACTCAAATGTTAGATTCCAACGGCTTCTCCACTTAACCCTTGTGATCTACCCAAATTTAATTTGAGAATAATACCAATAATTAAAACTAAAACTTTGTGAATTTTAACTAAACTTGATGAGACTTTTCGCGATGAAAGAATCAAAGCCCGATTATTATTAAACTTAAGAGTACCAAAGTAAAAGTTGTACCAAAGGATTTCTCGAACAAACTTTCGAACTTAAACTTGAAATGAAAGATTCAACGGACTAGTGCATTAAAATTAGTATTTTTGAACAATGTAACAACTACAAATTTAATTCTAAGAATTGGTGATTGAAGTTTATTCAGAAAGTAGTGAATGTTTTACACGAGAGTGAAGTAACTTGAAAACTAAATTATTCTATTACAAACTTATATTAAAGACTTTTGGATGATGAATTAGACTACTTTGTAACTGAAATGGTGTGGAGACCTTGGGATTCTTCCTAGGCACCTCTCCGGCACACCTTGAATTGGTCTCCCGCAAGTTCCTTTTATAGCCAAACGTGTCAAAGTTTTGTCATAAATGTGCGGACATAAGGTGTAGCAACAGCAGGTGAATAACACATTTCTGAAACAAATAGTAATAAAAAAACGTGACTATTAAGTGACTTCTTCAAAGCCTTGTTGCATATATTAATTAAATGGGGTCGAGGTGATTAATATCGCTTTTATGTTTTATCTTTATACTTCAAACTTCCAAAACGTGATCATGGTGTTTAATTCATCGAAAGTGATCAACATGAAACTTGTAGATAATAATTTTCTGAATCCGTAGAAAGTTGAATCATCTCGATGGGAGTCCGAATGAATATTTTATGGCCAAAACAGTTCAGCAACATTTTTATTGTCTTTTTTTAGTGCATTTTCCCATCAATTTTCAATACAACCTACAAAAACACTTATGCAAGTAATAAGTAGCTAAAATACTTTAATTTATATTCAAATGAGTCATATTTATACGTTAAATGACACAAAAACACTCAACTAAATATGTATACTTTTTCAATTCCTCACTAAATATGTAATTGTAATTGTAATTGTAATTTTAATTGTAATGAATATGCGGTCGTATGAAAAAATTTGGAGAAGGTTACAATCCAAATACAGTTGCAATATACGTACGGAGCAAGCAGAAAACTAATAAATTTCTAATAAATCTTAATCTTAAAACAAATATCTAGTTTATATACTTCTACGATGTTTGGTATTGTACCATTATCTTTTCTGTGCGGATATGTATGTATTGAGTATATGTTATACGAATATTTCAATGTTTTTGAATTCATGCTTTCGATGAGCAAAATTGAATTCATACTTTCGAACTTCTCTGTTTTCCATAAATACCATAAATAAATACCATAAATAGGAGTAACAAAAGTGAGATATGTAGAAGAATGTTTGACTAAACGAATAAGAATAAGTATAATTAATATGTGGGAAATGATCCCAGGACTATGTTCAATACGTTATTACATGCATCAAAGGTTGTATAATAGATATCAATATATAAATATAAGAGATGGTTATGTTCAATGTACAAGTCATTTATGCATGTAATAACCCATTAAACATACCTCCGGGCTGTGTTTTATCATTTCCCCTTAATATATAAATAGGAGTAACAATAAGCATATCAAGCAGGGATGGTTATAATATAATGAATAATGATGAGTGGTAAATTAAACACATCAGCTATGTGATTTGGAACTATGTGATTTGAGAAATCGCCAAATCTAAAAGGAATGAGGTTTTAATAGGGAACATAAATATTAAATAAATATATCTATTTAAAATAGATTAAAATGTTTTCTAATCAAGAGGTTAAAAAGAACACATGTTAAGTGTTATGCCAAATATTGCTTAAATACTTATTCATCCTGTTTTAAACTTGTAATATATTGGTAGATACAGAACATGTGTCGGAACTTCCACAACCTAGTAAATTGCCTTATCTAAGATTACAGCCCACGTTTCTTGGATAGAAAGACTACTCGTCTTCATATTCAACTAACTTTTGCGAAGAAATGTTTCTTAACTAGTTAATGTCTGGTAGAATATATATGGGTTTTATAAAGAACAAACAGATCATGTAGAGATTTACATGTTTATTTGTATTTTATATAATTGTTTGGCATTTAGTCATGATTAAGCTTGTTCAATGAACGAACTTTTGAAGAATCAAACATTGGTGGTTGTGGAGAAAGGAGAAAAGGGCTTACGAAAAAGTATTGTCATTATTCATATTAGATTTGTTTTTTCGTGTCTAAATCAGCTTTTCCACGAGTGTATCAAGATTTCGATATTACGTGAGGAGGTTCAGTAGACAGTCACGCGACGTGTTTCATTTGTTGGGCTTGATGGATGTGTTCGAGTCAAGCAATGTGTAAGATTCATCGCTCATTCAATCTCCTTCGCTCTGCTTTCATCTAGCCCTATGATTCTGCTTCCTCATTTATGCCTAAGCCTTTAGGTTTTTGGGAACATGAGGTTTATAAAAAATACCTCATTGTCACCTTATACAAAATGTGGCAATATTTGTAGCACTAGCTTTAGCTCATTTTTCTTTCATTCACGCACTTATACTTTTTGATCCATGAGAATCAAGTATATCATAACACTTCTTTTAGACGGGGAAGTTGATCAGTACCGAAAATTAATAGCATTTTGCCTATATATATACACTACTCTAGAAACCATCTTCAAGGTGGTTAATAAGTGGTAAGCAACCTGAAAGTCTCCATGGTTAAGCGCCTTGAAATTATATAAAACAGTCTTAAAAATTGAAGACCGCCAAAAAACAATACCATTGCAACTTTATTCCGGTTTGTTCCCATAAATCAATTTCTTAATAACATTTTTTTTGTTTAGATTTGGGGTTTCATCAATTGGGAACCTTCATATACTAATAGATAATTCGGTATGTTGAAGAATTAATATTTGTTTTTAATCTTTTAATTTTTTCGGATTTAAGGTTTAATCACATCGGAAACATAATATATTAGTATGTTTAAGAATACTTATTTATTTGAAGTAGCACAAGGGTGGGTCGAACGTGTTTGTTATCAGGTAAAAAGGGGTCACATAGGGTTAGTTTGATCCGCAACTACTATTTTTCTCTCATTTTTAGGCTTCTACTATATTATCAGACGTGTTTTTTTGTACAACTTTTTTTTCAATCATTTTTCTGTTAGTTTACTTTCATATGTTTGAAGTGTTTGGGTTCAAAAATCTGCACTTCCTTTTAGCATTCTACACTGCTGACTTTTAGTTGATGTACCTAATCTAGATAATTGAAAAGCCAGTGGACTTTAGTACAATTACAAACAAATTGCAGGCAAAAGGTGACACTAGGTATAACTATGTTCGAGAAGTATGCGTGGATGTGAGATTAGTATTTAAGAATGCTATTAAGTATAATGATGAGAGAAATGATTTTCATGTGATGGCCAAGACATTACTAGCAAAATTTGAGGAGTAGTGGCTGCAGCTTTTGTCGGAAGTCGATGAAGAGGTAAATTTTATATGAATCTAATAATGTGTTTTCTTAGAGTAAAATTTATGATTGCTTGACAGTTGATTGGTAACTTATAAAATTATGTATCTTTAGGATGCGAGACAAAAAAGGGAGGAAGCAGAGGCACATTTTGATAGGCAACTTGCTCAGGAAGTTGCTCATGCAAAAATGGCCAGAGACTTAAATAATAAATACTAAAGCAGGTTAAAATTTCAGAGCTATTAACTGAATGTCTATTTATTTGTAATTTTTTGAATTAGTATCGAGGGATCTATCAGCATAAAAATTCTCTTACTTTTCTATTTTTTCTATGTCAATGATAATGATTTTCTTTCTTTTCAGCTTGACGTGGTTGACAAACGTCTCAAAAGAATGAAAGAAGTGGTACTTCGAAATTGCAGGTTTGTCTTAATATCATGAGAGCTATGTCCTTTTATAGCGTGTTTACAACTTGTAAACATTTTCCATCCCCAGTAAAATAGTCGCTTTACAAGAATTGCATTTGCCAATCTTTGTTGAATTTTTTTTTGAAACGGACGTATTTCAAGGGTGTTTTGTCAAACAAGTTTTCGAAAAAAAAATTTTGCGAAACCAGTGAATCCGGTATTTCAAAAACCGGATTCAAAAATTCTAGTCGAATCCGGTATTTGAAATACCGGATTCAAAAAGAATCTTTGAATCCGGTATTTCAAATACCGGATTCGACATTGATGTGATGAGATCCGACAGTACATCTTGACCTTAACAGTGGTTGTCTACACGTACTTCGAAACCGGTATTTGAAAAACTGGTTTCGACCTAACCCTAATACGTGTCGAAGCCAGGTGAAACCCTAATTGATGTGATGTGACGGCAGAGTTCAGAGGGGCAGGAAAGGTGGCAGTCTCTGGGCAGGAAAGTGACAGTGACAAGACTCTGAATCCGGTATTTCAAAAACCGGATTCAAGTCGAGACAAAAAACCCCATGCAACGTAACAGACTTTCTACTGTATATATACATGCATATTTACTCATAGATGGTCACGCAAAAACATATATTTCTCATATATAAGCAACCAACAATTTATCAAAGCAGCATTTTCACGATAAAAAATGGCATCTATTAATGTTAGTTGTGTTCCTAAAAACCCAGAATTGTTGTGGCTACAAGCTGCAGATGAACATCTGTCATACAACATCTCCCATGACCGTGCCCTGACAGAAGAGCCACGTTGCAGAAGAGGTGATAGAGGGCTTAACAGACAACTGCAAGATGGTGTGCCCAACGAGGTTGTATACTATATCAAGAGTGCTGGGTTTTACGAACTCTTCCAGGCATATACATGCCAACTTGATCATTCTTTGATCATCGCGTTGACTGAGCGATGGCATCCGGAAACCAACACGTTTCACCTTCCTGTCGGTGAAGCGACTGTCACCTTGCAAGATGTGCAGGTGATATGGGGTTTACCCATACAGGGACCACCGGTGTGTGGTCAGTGGGTTACAGAGACCCGAAATGTTGAATATTGGAAGAATTTGTGTCAGGAGTATATGGGTATTTACCCGGAAAATGACGACTTGCGCAAAGGTCGGATGAAATTTAATCGGTTGGCAGGTACAATTACTTTTGAACATTGGGACCCGAATGATGAGGAGCGTTGAAAACAAGTGGCTAGACGGGTTATTCTAGCTCTTATTGGTTCGCAGCTTTTTCCTGATTCTAACAGCTATGATGTTAGTCTTAATTATTTGTCGTTTCTGGGAGACCTGAGCATAGCGGGTTGAAGGAGCTGGGGTTCAGCAACTCTTTGTTGTTTGTATAGGAATTTGTCTAAGGGGACTTGGCCTACTAGATAGGGCATTGATGGACCGTTGTTGTTGTTGCAGTATTGGGCGTGGGAAAGATTCCCACGCATTGTCCCACGAGTCACGCCATACAAACCGGATGACGGGGAAGAAGAAGAAGTGTATGATTACGGAAGTTGTTTAGCAAACAAGTGGTGTGGAGACACTCAAATCGTGATACACCGGTACACTGTATAATTTCGTTTCGTTCTTTTTTCAATGCGCTCACGCCTGACCAGGTAATAATTAATATGTTTTAATACGTTTTAAGTTATATGTACTTATTAATTTTTAAGTTATAATATGTTAATATCTTTTAAGTTATAAAAATTAATACGTTTTCATATCTTTTAATACTTTTTAATTAATGCAGTTCGAATGGACTCCGTATACCAACTTCATTAACATACTCCCCGCGAGTTGTAAGACTCGTCGAAGCATATGGAGATACATGGGTCCCTTGATTTGTTGGGAGGAAGTGGAGGTTCATCTAGCAGATAGAGTTGCTAGATAGTTCGGCTTGATACAAGCCATTCCTGATAATGATGCTCTGGTGGCCACAGTACAGCATAAGACCCTTATCAAAATGCGAAAAAGCGAGGGCCGATTACTGTGAAGTACACGCCGACTATATCGACCAGTGGAACAACCGGGCGCAGCAGATCCACCACGGAGACCGAGGGACCACCTGTGCACCAGGCTATATGCAGTGGTATTTGGAGCGTACCGTCTTAACAGTCGGTAAGCCCGGTCAGCAACAGCCTCTAGGCTCAATGAGGCGTTAACCAACAAGTTTATGTAAGTTTATTTTTGTTAAATAAACCTTACTACTAATAAATATTAATTTGTTACTAATATTTAAATGTGCGCAGCAAGACAGTTTGGTACAGGTTGACGAGCGAGCTCGTCTACAACAAGAAGCAAATCCGCAGATAAGTCACTTGTTTGTTGTCATACTTGCTGTCATACATCGGTTGTTGTTAGATATCACTTCTCCATAGCAATTGTGACTCTCCACCCACTTTGTGATCTGAAACATGCCTAACTTGTTTCTGCTTGTTCCAACTATAACCCACCTACACGGGACCCGGTCCGGAACACCACGATAATTCTTGCCCCTTGTCATGCACTGTGCTTTCCAAAACGTTGGCCTTGTATCCATTATAATAAGTTCTCTGTTTTCTCTTATGTTCCAAAGCCTAACAGCGTGTACAAGTTCCGCCTTGCTTTGAAAAAACATTCCTTTTTCTATCACATTTCTTTCTCTCGACCAAAAGACCACATCTTCTTGAACTTCATTGAATGGCATTAGAGCATCTTCATTATCATCGACGAGATTAAGAAGTTGTTGATGCTCTAAAGGACCTTGTGCATGGGCCCCTTCTTCTTCTTCGTCTCCAGATACATCCCCATCAACACTATAGTCGTCGATGGTATCATCACTTGTATAAGGTGCCTCGTCACTTGAGCCAACACCCATTGGATCAATTTCATCATCATGTTGAACATCTTCATCGTCTTCATTGTTGTTGTCTTCATCATCGTCATTGTCTTCATCACCTTCATTCTCTTCATCTTCTGGTTCGTTACTTCCTTGGAAATAACATTGGCTTTGAGTCAAGCTTAACAACTGGTTTGTAAAAGTAGCATCGAACTTCACTTCAAATTGCGATTCACCGAGATGATAAATCATTGCCAAAGTATTATCATCCGTAATTAAGTTCCTAAAAAGAACACCCTTAAATTCATACCACAAATATAATTGCAGTTTGAACTGTTGTTTTGAAACACCAAAACAACTGTAAGTCATATCACAGATTTGTGAATAAGTCATCATGTGGAAAATGGGAAAACTTCTTCTTTTCGATGGATCTGTATTTTGAAGGATCCCATTTATGAATGATACATGATCATCCCATATTAACTGAACTACAATGGGTTTGAATGATGAAGAAGAAACCATTTTTTTATGAAAGTGTTTGAAATGTTATCTAAAAATGTTTGTTGAGTACTGATAATGTTTAATGATGAAGAAGAAGCCATCACATACTATATATATACAACAAAAATTTAATTAGGTTTACATTTCAAATTAGGGTTTCACCTGGCTTCGACACGTGTTAGGGTTACCTCGTAACCGGTTTTTCAAATACCGGTTTCGAAGTACGTGCAGTCAAACACTGTACCAGTCAACCTGCGAAGTGTCACATCACCTGCAAACCGGTATTTGAAATACCGGATTCAAAGTAACTTTTTTGAAACCAGTATTTCAAATATCGGATTCGAGTCGGATTTTTGAATCCGGTTTTTGAAAAACCAGAATAACTGGTTTCGTATTTTTTTTTTTCGAAAACTTGTTTGACAAAACACCCTTAAAATATGCCCGTTTCAAAAAAAATTTCAAACTTTGTGTCGGAGCCATTAGTAGTCACAACACTATAACTAACGTAATTGCTCTTATCTTTATGTGAAATAAGTTGCTCGGTGCCAAGTTATCGCATATATAGTCTAGATGTCTTAGACGTGGATTATAGGTACCGGTTTCACTCAAATATGAACAACCATGTTGCATCGTAAATAAGTATAGCATGTTTCCTGTTTAGTTAATTATAGCTTTTTATAGTGTGGATTGTGGCTAAAAAGTTCAAGTAGTAAATATTACAACCTCTTATACATATTCAGATCTTATTCAATCTTAAAGTAATTAACTTGGTGGCTAGCCTCTTTGCTATGTCTTGCAACACATTTGTATGGTAGTCTTTTCAAATTTGTAATGTTTGTGATTTCCCAATGGAAATGACAAAAAATTTTTGTAAAACAATATAATTGATTAATTGGAGTTGAAACATAATGATTTTGTTGAAATTTTGAACGTTATTAGTTAACGGTAGGTTAAAATATGCCATACAAAACTGATAGTCATTTAGTCACTGGAGGCACCTTAAACAAAAAAAATAATATGTGTAGGATAGTTAATATAGTGATCATACTAATTGTTTTTCACCTTTTGTCTTGCAGCTTCAGTATGCTTTTTATAGACATGTATTACCTTTCTATTCGGAGGGTCGGAGCCTTTCCTATGGGGAATATGGATCAGTCAATGTAAAAAGTTGGTGAGCGAGTTCATTCTACCTATGTTATATCATTTTATGTTGGAGTCTATGCTACACTGATGATGGCCCAGGTGAGTAATGTCATACGTGGTTACGGATGAGATCATATATGGTATCCTGTATTTAGAGGTTTAAAATTCTGGAAGGGGCATGAATGCATGATCCACCCCTACTTCTGCTATATTAAAGTAAGCTATATTGAAGTAAGCTTCTATACAATCTTTTCAAAAATATAGCTATGTGTTATAGGATATGCTTTTTATTTGTTTCCTAACACTCCCCTTTCAAAAAAGGCATTATTATGGAAGATGACAAACTATTGTTGATGACAAGGATTTTTTATTTTTTTGAAAGTTTGATGACAAGGAGTCAAGGACTAAAAGGTTTAAGAAGTCATTTGTCAAGAGTTGGATCTCCCTGTGTAGACCTTACAATTCGCGGAGCTTCTCAACCTCGGTTTGCTTCCCCCGGTGACAGTCTTGATGGTCAGACATCTACTCCTCAGCCGCATGATTCCGCTGCTGCAACTAATGCTCATATCACTTCAGAGAGATGTTGTGAAGAGTTGTTGAATTGTCAAGAAGCGCGTTTTCTCGAAAAATGACAAAATGACGAATATCAAAAAGAATACTTTGAAACTTTCTAATTTGTACCTGTTGATCTGATCATGCGTTAGACTTAGATCTCATTGTGGCATGGGTGCGTGAGCGTGACTACAGTTTTACTCCTGATCAAAGTTTTCAAGAATGAGGAGGTATTGTAATTTATTAACTAAGGAGACATTATGTTGTTAATTCGATAGTTGACTTGGTTTTTCACCACAAGAATTAATATTTAAGATTTCAAGGCCCTATTATATTAATCATATATCGGAAATTATTATGATACAATATTTCTTTAACGTGGATTGTTTAGTAACTCTTATTTTTTATGATACATTATTCTTTTGATAATTTAATTTCTAGACCAATATTATCCACAATGTTGACAAGAATAATAATCAAGTGATGACATTTTTTATAAAGAGGGAAAAGTTTACTACCATTTTGATGAATACAAAAACGATCATTACAACATCTATCTCATCGGGTTCTTAAACTCACTAGTTGTTGGTGCTTTGTCGCCTCATAAGCTTCGACTGGAAATTGAAGGTCCAACCACATTATTGCGGATTATGTTCCGTAACCTTGATGACTATGGTACTTAGGTTGAAAACTTGAAATACTCATGTCATTGCGAGTATACTTGTCACAACCATCACAAAAGACAGGATGTGTCCATTACTCTAAATACAGAGTTTTATGAACGTTGAACGTTCTTTGGGAACCTTTTCATTCGTGTTGACTAGGTAGATTGGTAGTTGTGTCGATCACTTTAAAACATAGTTCAATCATAAATACAAGCAAAGTAATGTTTACTGCTATGCAACTTATGTGCCTATATGCAAGTTAAGTAAATGGTTTTCCTTTGACTTTTAAACTCACAAGTCATTTAACTTACTCTCTCATGACCAAATCATGTTAATACTCAATAGGTTTTATTTGTTTGACTCACGCTTGCCTTAACATTTTTCTCATGCTTTTTGACTCATAATAACATCATACATTGATGTAATACGAATGTATGTAATACGAACCAGGATATCATCAGTGTTTGTTCATACCGTAACGCAACAACACGGTAGCGCGACACTTAACCACCACTTTTTAAGATATACGTTCACAGTTAATGACCATTTTTTGTCAAGCCCCGCTACAAGGTGCGGGTACAAGGCTAGTTTGATATAAAATAAAAAAAGATTACGAGTATAATTTAAGACAGTGGGAATTTCCGTACAAAAGAAAAGTGCATAAAAGAGTTCAGTGCTCCATCGCACTTTCTACACCACTAATAATAAAGTCATTGTTTTTGTTAACCCATAAATAAATTATACAAAACTGTTCATCAGGTGAATGGCACTAAAAAAGCATAGTAGAATATTTGTGGGTCTTGATACAGTTTCATTTTGGATCTTGACGTCAAAACTAAAATTCAAACATTCGTTTGAAATTTGGAAGAACTGTACCTTTTTTGAAACGGCATGTTTCAACTCATCTCCAGCTTACCATACCAAAAGTAAACTAGAGGTAGACTACATAAAATCTTAATCTACCAAAAGTGAACTAGAGGTAGACTACATAATCTTAATCTACCAAAAGTGAACTAGAGGTAGGCTACACAATCTTAATCGAGCCAGCACTACCGCAAAGAGGCTCTAGAAAGATATAAGGCCTACTGTTCAAACCCATGGTGAACTATAGGTAAATCTAACAATAGATCTGGCTTCAATCAATTTTACTAAATTCGTATTACAGAAAAAATTGTCTAATAACGGGCCAGTAGAATATGTCATGCAAAACAAGCCCTTTCTGTATCATGTATGAAAACCAAATGATATGATATGTTACTATAAACTTGCTTACAGGTCTATAACATCTGTGCTATGTTTGCCAATTCTGACTCTTCTACCGATAAAGGTAAAATATGCTAATTGTTTATCTTCAAATTTGTTTCACCTTACCAACAAAACAAGACTCTAAAAAGCTGTTCTGTGAGAATTTGCAGAGCCTAGCCCAACCCGGCAAGTGATCCACGACACTTCTTTTCATAGATAGACATAAAACAACCCCACAACTGCCAAATTCAGGATAAGGAGTCTGTAATCCTATGAAGTAAGCCAGAAAAACACTTTCGTTGAATGCTACTTAAGCAACAGTCTGTTGAATTAAAAGGATGTGATCAATGCATTTAGAACACCGACCACATTAAAGGTAAAAGATGCACATAAAAACAGCCAGAGCTATAGTGATTGAAATTGAAACATGATCACTTGAGCAATATAGATATAACATGAAACAAGAAATATGCTAAAGCCAGGCATTACTAGATCATCGACAAAAAGTGCAGTTAAGATTAACAAATCTACGAAGGCTCCACTGTCTCACCATCAGTGCAAACTCGAATACTTGATAACTATCATATCCGTCTAGCAGGCATAACTACTCAAGAATCAATTACTGCAGTATCCAAATATTAGCTCGGACCCAGGAGAACAATCAACCAAACAACACAGCCAGCACATATGGAAGTGGTAATATAAATCAAAAAGGTGTCACAGGCATATCCACCTATATCCTAACTATTCAAGGATCAACTAATGTGAAGTCTAAAACATATCTTTACTATCTCAAGTTAACCTTCAACCTACGGGATCAAGTAACAAGAGAACGCAGAACCAGCACGACAAGAGGTAATAAAAAATCAGTAGCGAATGTTCAAATTATCATACCTTTATCACAGATGAAAACTTGTGAAAGATAAAAGCACCAAGGATTGAACATAAATCAAGTTTCCTTCGCAGCCATGATAAACCATCATTGAACAGTTTTTAGTTCATCACTTAATTTATACAACACACTCAGTCAGAAATGGTTATTAACAAAAACAAATAAGAACCGAGAAGGTTTAACAAGATCATAATTATACCCGGTCACAAATTAAACATAGTTGATACAACAGAAACTAACACCTACGATGATGAACATGATCCAGATTTTACCTCAAATGCAGACGAAAAATCTGATTTCACAAACCAACACCAAAATTTGCAGTCATGATAGACAATTATGAAACAGTTTAAACTTCATCATCAATTTAAACAACATTCAGTCAGAAATGCAAATGGTTATTAAGAAAAAAACATATCAGGACCAAAACGTTGAACAAAGTAATACTTATACTCCATCCCATAATAAAAATAGTTAATACAACAGAAACTAACACCTAAGATAATGAAAATGATCCAGATTTTACCTCAAATGCAGACGAAAAATCAGAGTAGCACAAACCAACACCAGAATTTGCACTGCAAAATAAACAAATCAACTAAAATATAGAGATGCAAGCACTGAACATTCGACAGAAAACTTTGCATGAACAACAGAGGAACCAAAAAGTGCACGTAGTCCTAAAAATTGGATTGTCCTTGAACAGCATAACTAAAACAAAAGACTGATAACAAGTTCCAAATAGTAGTTATAAGACTGCAAGAGACAACTAACAAACAACGAGAACGTTCCCTCTAAGTGAAAGGCAGGATGATTATCGAAACAAAACATGGACACCCTCAAACTACATAAGAATTACAAAGACTATAACCAGCTCTATAGTTCATAAGACTTCTACACACGACAAACACGCCATATTCCTTCTAATCTAAAGTCCAAATACCTAAAAAGCACTATAAACTAATGAACCAAATGTATCCCAAAAGATCATCATCACCAAAGTAGTTCTGACAACACACATTACTAATTTTACTAATCAATCCCAAATTTGACCCATAGTATATGCAACTACTTGATGCAGTAAGCGAATGCTAAACAATAAACATCGTACATCAAAATGCAGAGCCATAAGCAACACAAAAAAAAAACAATACACAACATGATATCCAAGGAAAGTAATAAACACAGGAAACCAAAATAAAATGTACTTAACATTGGATAAAATCCTTCAACATTCATGAAACCAAAACTGAGACTAATAACCCCAACCAACCAGCCAGCCCCTTCCTAATATATTCAACGACAATTCCGACATCACAAAACAACCCGAAAATAACACAAACCCCACTAGAAATAGTCACTTCTAATGTAATTAAAGGCGGCCAATTAACAAACAAAAGTAATTAAAACCAAAATGTACCCCAATAATACTAGTAAAAGTTTTTTTTTTCTTGAGGACACACTTATGTTAGTAGTTTTTTTTATTACTACTAATATTATATTATTTTATTCAAGAATTTGTTGGACATTCTCTTGCAAAATGCCCTGGCTCTCCACAATGGTAACAGTTCCCACCGCCGCCGCCGCCGCCGCCGCCAGATCTATACCCACCGCCATCACGTCCGCCGCCACTCCTATACCCACGTCCACCACCACCACCGCCGCCACCAGCAGTACAGTCTCTAGCCAAATGCCCAACCTCACCACAATTGTAGCATCCACCACCGCCTCCACCGCCACCACCACCGCCGACACGGCGGTTACACTCCCTAGCCAAATGACCAAACCCACCGCAGTTATAACACGCGCCACCACCGCCGCCGCCTCCACCGGAAACAACGGCGCTGCTACAATCCCTAGCAAAATGACCAACCCCACCACAGTTATAACACTCCCTTCCACCGCCAACACCGCCGCCGTTCCTAAACCCACCTCCGCCGTTTCTAAACCCATACCCGTCACCACCGCCACCGCGTCGGCTTCCATACCCATCACGGTTCCGATTGTTATTGGTTCGGTTGTCAGATGAATCCAACGGCGTGACATTGACAGCTTTCTGACGGTCGTTTTTATCAACGACGAGAAACTTGACTTTCTGACCTTCGTGGAGGCTGCGATAGCCGTCAGATTGGATCTCGGAATGATGAACGAAGAGATCTTCGCCGTCGCCTTCATCTGGCTTGATGAATCCAAAGCCTTTGGTGTCGTGAAATCTTATCACTACCCCAGTTGATACTGCTTCCGCCATTCAGAAAGTGTGTGTGTGTTGTTATAGAGATATTTTTTGTATCTATATATTTGTAGAGAGATTTATTTTGTGTGTGTGATATAGAGAGAGAAAGGAGTGAAGGTGTGAATGGGAAACCCTAGTTTTAATATCGGCGCATTTTGATTTTTTTTTTTTTTTGGGGCATTGGTGTATCGGTTTGTATTTCCATCTTATTATCTTCCGTATATTTATTTTTATTCTGATAAATAGAATATATTGATTTGAAAATATTTTTAAGATGAAAATTAAGAAACATATGTTCTCGATTAGATTATTTCAATCAATAGCTAAGATTGATATTATTTATTTTTTTTCTACTTGTAACACACTCTATCTCCCAATTATGACCGTTTATCGACACGACAGGACTACATAGCTAAGACGAATCGTGTACTCTAGATCACAATCATAAATGATCACCTTCACTATATCTCTCAGTTATGAGGACTCATAAAAACGAAGCCCAAATTCATGACGAAAACGGTGATAGAAGATGGCGAACACCACAGTGGTGGTGGCAGTGAAGAACGATAACGGTGGTTATGATGATCTTGATTATTAATTTTAGTTGGTCTAAACATTGAGATTAATCGCTTGATTTTCATCCTCTTGTATGTTTTCAACATATTGCATTAAATTAGCAATAGGGGAAAGGTTACGTAAAGCATGTCTTAGGTAAAGCAGGGGGAGATTATGTAAAATTCAAAGGGGGGTTATGTATGTTTATCAAATTCAAAGGTTTAATGTAACACCTGTCATTTTAAAACCTGGATTTCAAAAAACTTTGCCTAACGGCGTTCAAACTTTGCGGAAAAACGTACATATAAAACTGCCTCATCCGTAATCGGATGGTACCTTTCATAAAAATGGTGTTACTAAATCGTATCATCATAACAATAAATGATAAATCCAAGTTATGGCACCAATATAAATGTCATACATCAATACATAAAACATAAGTCATTAATAAGTAGCCAAACAATGGCGAACGGGGAAGTCTAAGCATTGGGAAACTAATGCTAAACTTTCTTTATTCCTCTACCCATCTCACGATCCACGCACTTCACTAGCTTATACCTACTTATCCTGAAAGACACAACATTTTCATAAAAGCAAGTGTTAGCTAATAAAATTAGCTAAGTAAGATACACACATTTTGATAAAACATTCTTCATTTTACTTTCATAAAACTTCGTCATATTTTACTTATCAAAACTTAATCACATTACACATCATCCACAACAATCATAGATCAACCCACACTTCCCTTTTCCTACATTGCATCACGTTTCATTTCATATCAACATATACATCATATCATCATATACTCACATCTTAATCAATATCATATATCATATCAATATAGGCTTACCACTTAAACGTAACTTCATATCATATCTTGACATATCACACATAAACGTGTCACACGTATTCATATTAGCACATGTAGAGTACATACTCCTAATTTTGCCTATCAATGATACATCATACTTCTCACACGTCTCAACATATCTTATTAAATCGCACGTCATATTGTAATCCCACGTCTTAAACTATATGTACATCTTTCTCACATATTCTTATAATCAACTTATTCTTACATCTTACATATTACGCACTAGCTTTACAACTAGCACGATTTCCTACGTCTTAACTTTAGAAAAGGCAAAGCCATTTCCATAGTATCTCGTCATGCTTTTAACATTGGTGGTTAGTCACTCCACCCGAAAATACTAGTCCCACGTAACTATGCCGCTAGGAGCCACTCAAGCGACCACGTACGCACTAGCTTGGAATAAACTAACACGGGTTAAGCTTAACACTTCTCACGTCAATCTTACATATTTAGCTATAGCATTTCCCACGTATTTATATCTTTCTTACTTTTACGCACTAACACTAAGGCTAGAACGATTTTCCACATTTCACACTTTACTTTAACATCAGGTATATTCATTACCTAACTAATCCCACATCTACTTTAACGTTTAATCCCACTAACGTGCACACCTCATAACATTTCTTACGTGTATCTAGTGAACTAGACATTTCATACTTAAGTCTCACATATCAACATCAAAGCATATCAACGACATTATCATCAACACACATCATAATCATTTTATAGCGACATCGTTAAAGTCATCACACTACTTATGCACATAACCACTTTTACTTTAAACGTCAACATAACAACATTGGTCATTTCAACATACATACATTCCCATATAACCTCCCGCATAACCCGGAAAACCCAACACATATAAGATAATCCAATTAAGAGGTTAATTATAGAAAATTACTTTTGTTGTGCCTCCAGCGTGAGAAAAGTCATGTATCTTACCTCAGAGAGGAGCACACAAGTGATAACGTAAGTTACCGAGCTTTGCATGTATACCCGACTACCTATAACCATTAAAAGATTGTTAACAAACTAGACACCTACTTTATTATGATCATGACAAGGCTAAGGCCAATGTCAATGCTTGGTATAACGAAGATCCAATCATTAAGTTAGAGTTCACAAAACTCAACGAAACATGAACTTCAATCATTATTTCAATCATTTGAACACTTTTAATTTGATTCATCTTTAAAGGACATTACCATTGGAAAATATACTCTTCCATGATTTCGTGGATAGCTTATTCGTCAAAAACGGAGTTATTGATTGAAAGTTACGACTTTTTGAAAACTGAGTAGTTTGCATTCTGGACTCGTGATGCGACATGACCACCATGGTCACAACATGACCTCTAACAAAAAATCCAATTCTTTCAATCTGTAATTTGGATGCGACATGACCATTTTGGTTACGACATGACCACCTGCGGGTTTGCTCAATTTTGCGTGTTTTTCACTTCAAAACGAATCCAAACACACCCAAGGTTAACCCCACGACTTATACACTTAAAGTTGGCCTTGTTTAAGGTTCAATTGATGACTTGATGCCACCAATTGATCTGGAATTCATAAACATTAAATCTATGATCGCTTAATTACCCGAACACGTTATTAATCGACTAAAACATCATAATTATTCAATCCCCACCCTCAAGGCCAAATATAATCAACAAAACCTATTGAAAGAACAACATAAATAATCCAAGAATGCTAATATACCTGTAGGAAGGATTGTAGAATCAAGATCTATCAAAAATCACTCACGAATCGACCCGAAACCGATCAAATTCTCTAGAGAGGCACTTAGGGTTTTGTGGCTACTAAATATCGTGATTGGGTCAAATAATGAGGTTATTAGAGCCTTTTATAACCTAAATCTCCAGCCACAAGTTTGCTAGTTCGACATCTAAGCCCTTCTACTTTCCGTTAGCTCTAATTATCGCTTTACGAGTCATTTAACAGCTACGTGACCCCTCGTCTACACTTTAACTTCATCAAACACATAATTTACTTTATTAATTGTCATCTTTAATTACTTTAGCACATATCTCACGCAAATCATTTATATCACACAATTACATATAAAACACATATCAACTAACGGTCACTAACGACAAGTTAGCGGTCAACGTCAAAAGTTTTGGGATGTCACATTTAATCTATAACTTTTTTTTAATGTGGCAGTATCCAAGCTTAGGTAAAGTCTGCAGTACGAATCATTTTCCCTTAACAATAATGTATCATATGGTGAAACACCCAAAATAGACCATGTAGAAAAAATTGGAATCCGAACTTGTTCTGTGAAATTTTTTTTTAATTTTATATTCTGAGTTTGGGCTCTGCATAGTTGGTTAAGCCACAGTTATGTTTTGTCATTAATTCACCCTTAACGAAGTTTTCAGCTTTAACATTTATTGGTCATTTAGGGAAGAAAAAGGACAAAAAAAAAAAGAGAATCATGTTTCGTTGTCAAAAAGTATAATAGCAAATCTCAGTTAGAATTTAAGACTTTATATCTAGAAAAATGATCAGTCATTTTTAGATAACCTAAATAATAAAAAAAAACCTCCAATAGACTACCCTCTCTCTCGGTTATTACTTCGACCAACTTTAACGGCTTGCGTATTGACACATTTACGTCAAGCTTTCAGCATATTGCATCATGAAATCCGGCATATATCGACATATTGTGTCGGAACATTGGTTTTAACTAAAATAACCCTCAGCGTATTGGTGTTTAATATCGTTATTTTATTTATTTATTTATTTGATTTACACGAGTGTGTTTAGTATTCTGATGTGACACAAATAAACTGAAAGTCCAGTGTGATATTAGTGGTATAAGTTTTTTTTTTAATATGGTGAGTTAGGTTGCGTTTGTTTGGAACTTAATAAATTAAGTCATGAATTAATCAAAAATACTTAATCCATTAAGTCATCAATAGTGTTTTTTTTTTGACTTAATAAACAAAAAACAACTATATTGACTTAATTCATACAGACAATACTTATCAATTCAGTCACTTAATGGTTAGAAAAACAAACAGGCCCTAGTGTATTACTAATGACAGTAAGTAACGTGCATAGAATAATTGTACATAGATAAGAATTTCATATGAAAAGTACAAATTTTTTATTAAATGGCTAATTGGCTATCATTAAAAAATTCATTTTTTATATGTAAAAAGATTAATTCTAATAATCAGTTGTAATTATTATTCTCTTACATTTACGTCACTAGGAAAATCTTTAATTTATATACCGCCGCATAATCGCCTTATATCCAATTGATGAGATATGTCCTGTTTTGTAGCAAGATTTGTTTGGATTCTTTGAGAAGTGTTCAAGTACCAACATGATTTGGTTAGGAATGTTTTCTTAGACCTTTTCAAGTGTGCTGATATTTCTGCTAAGAAAGAAGCATCCATGAATTTCTTGACTGAATGTTAGAAGGAAAATCGACTCTCAGATCAGCTGGCATTTTGGTGTTCGGCTGGATGGGGGAAACACGCGTATGTGGATCTAACAGGGGTCTCACCTCTTGTGGGCTTAGGATGCAGCCTCACGGCAGGTCATGTCGTTTTAAAAGCTGTTTCATGCAAAGTGACCAAACACAAGAAGGTATGTGTGTCTTGACAATGAACACGTGTTTATATTATTTACATTTGATGCATTTGGGTTTCTTGAAACTGAAGCCCTTGAACTAATGAGAAGAGTTCAACATGTCATGCACATTAAAGTTATGACGCCAACATCTATAAATTTACTTTTTAAACATTTTGGTTCTTTTCCAAAAAAGATTAACGACTCAACTTGTTTCTCGTTTACCTTGTATTTCCATGTAAAATCCATCAATACATTTTCTGAATTGTATAAGTATAATGATTAATATGTTTTGGCTGTTTATATTTTCTTCTCCAAGTGGCAAACGAAAGATAGTGGAGTTATTAATTGGCTATCATAACTAGATAAAAAGAAGGCCGGATTCTTTATAATTTTATTATTATTGCATTAGATAGAGAATAGTATTATAATAGAACGAGTATTATACCCGATCATTCATCAGAAATTACCAGCAAGTTGTGTCGTCATCTACCCGATTAAAACTAAACTCTGGTCAATAGTTAATGTATTATTAGTAGGGGTACTCATATTAGAGTTGTGAAATTACACATTGCCGAAAATGCATTACATTTTCTTTCTTCCAATTGTTATATTTAAAACTTACAAGTAAAAGAAAGTGTAAACTTCCAAGTCGATGAGGAAAGGATGCCAAACACCCGAAAGCTGACTGAACCCATACAACACAGTATGTTTGTTGAGCGACATTGGACCTGGACGTGAGGTAGACCGAGCGATATCAAGTGCTTTAGTAGCAAAATCTTCAGGGGGAAATACGTTGATCTTGCAAATTTCATCAACTGAAATCCCTATGTCTAGTAAATATATGATGGGCGTATTTACTCTTAGAGACATAGTATAGGGTTTTCCATTAGGTGATTGTAACTAAGAGGACTAATGGTGCACACGTTAAACACCAAAGGGGTTAAATGTGTAAATACTCTCCTTATAAATAGAGAGGCATTACCCTAAGCTTAGGTTGATCCCTACACATAATTCCTCCTTAATTTCGTGTATTTTCTCCTCTCAAATTCGTGCATAACTTCCAGCCGAATTCAATCATCCCATTATCAATCAATCACCTTGTTTTGGGAACCCGAAATCAATGGCAAACATGTTTAATGCCTTTACAGGTTCCACAAGATCATCTGGTAAGTATTTTCCCTTAAATCAAACCATGTTTATTCCAACATTCACGACATGTAGAAGACGACGAGCAACACTACCAACGTTATATACCATTTTAAAATAAAATCATTCAAAATTTTCATATTTCTACCATTGATTTGCTTGCCAAAATTGACAAGTATGTTATGTTTTAAGAACGAAGAGATGTATCACACCTTCTGAAGTACCAAAAAGCATATATACTGATGTAATAAAATGTCTAGTAGAAGAACTATGCAACTTAAATGCTCAATACACGAAAGAAGTAGCTCTGTCATTGACTTGTGTCCTCAATGTAACATGGCAAAATCATATTGGAATCAGATGAAATCAAAGACACATACATCATAGCCTATAAATAGTGAGAAGCAATGAACAAGAACAATATGCTACCATTATTACATTCATGTAATGCTGGTGAAGCCCTCTCACATAATGGCGTTATCGATTCTGTATCCTTTTGAATATGCAGTCGAAACAATCATCCAGAGCTAGATAAAGGAGATTAAATCAGAAGTTATTGTATAAATCTGTATTTTTCACCCGTTTGTCATATCAGATAGAACACATGGAGTCAAGAATTTGTAAAAATGTATCATGAATCATAGCATGCCAAACAAGAAAACAACACAATTTATAGAGAATCTTATTATTTCCATAATTGTAGTATACTTTTATTTTATGATCCATGCCCTCCATAATAAAAAACTAATAAATGGGAAAACCACCCATAACAATAGACTTGATTTATAATGAAATCAAAAAGAAGGAAATTTGAAGGAAAAGAAAAAAAAGTCAAATATCCAAATTACAAAAATAGAAGTTACCTATCTACAAAGAGAGGGCTGTATTTGTACAAGAAGATACAAAACCACTTAGTAAACCTCCACATTCCATTGCCCTTCTTTCTTCAATTGCTTCTTATATGTTACCCAGTCGATACCTTCATAAAGACACAAAGACGAACATGAAAATTATGAAACAAAAAGAGAAAGTGAATGACGGTATTTCAGAAGTTTCAAAGATTTTCGGATGTTCTTACCATCTTCGGCAGCCAATGAAGTCATAATGTCATCAATACCCTTCTCCATGCCCTTAAGCCCACACATATATACAAAGGTGTTGTCTTTCTTGAGTAACTCCCAGAGCTCTCTGTCGTATTGAGCCATTCTGGTTTGAATGTACATCTTCTCCCCCTTCTCATTAGTTTGCTCTCTACTCACAGCAAAGTCAACACGCAGGTTATCTGGTTTCATCTCCTTCATTTTCTCAAATTCCTACATGATTTCACAAAACCAAACTTAGATTTAGAGTAGCTTTCCTTTTTTGTTGTTAGATCTTGCAAATAGAAACTGGCAATTGTCTTTACCTCTTTATATAACAAGGAGCTGCTTGTAGGAACTCCCAAAAAGAGCCATGCCAAACCATTAAACTGCATTTTAGAATCAGGTAAACTGAGACATTTTTAACCAACTGATTGCTATTCAACAAGGTTTGTTCAACTCAGGTATACCTTATAGTCTTCATGCTTCTCAAAGAACATTTTCCACATAAATGAGCGGAAAGGAGCAATACCGGTTCCAGTTGCAAGCTGCAATCATAGAAATCCATTAGCAAATTACATCTTGGGATCACAGGCTTTCAACTGCATCGTCTTCTTTAATGATAAGTTCAAGATGGTTGATTAGTCAAATGTGCAAGTTTTCATGGACACTATGAGTATGAAAGTCTTATCAAGAGCGGAAACACTACCATAATAACAGTTGCATTAGGATCCTTTGGCATAAGCATTTCTTTTCCAACTGGACCCGTTATTTGCACCTCGGCTCCAGGCGGCAAGTCACCTGAATTACAATCAAAATATTTTATCCGAGTTCAGAAACAAAATCGGACAAAAGCCAAAAACAAAACTAAAGGATAAGTAACCAAAAAGTTGAAAAATGTTTCTTCTTACATAAGAAGTTTGAGCAAACTCCTTTAACTTCTTCGCCTTTGTCATTCGTGTAGACAAGTCTTTTCACACATAGAGAGACCTAAACAAATTGTCAAATTTAAAAACTCAAACGTACAATGCCACATACAGGATATCTGACGTGAATGTACACTATCATAAATCTATAAGGAACTTTTTCACCATAATATTAACAATCTTTTCATTATTTACTTTTTTAATGCTACAAGATACTCAATAGCTAAATACTTACAGTTTTGGAGTCTCCAAAGTCACCAATAGCACTGCTAGCAATGGAATACAATCTCAGTTTGTGTGGCTTTCCGTTCTTGGGATCAATTCCGTCTGGGATGACACCAATGGATTGTCCTTCTCTGTATTGGATCTTACCTAATCAATCCGGAAAATAAACCATTTTCGTTACGTGTAGCTTGCAAAATGATATTAGAACATTGTATAAAGTTTGAACCTTTAACTTCAAAAAACAAGTATTTCAAAGTGAAGTTTAATAAAACTTATAAACATAGCCCATGATATTATAATCTACTCTAGTTCTACCCCAATTCAAAGTTAAACATTCATTTTGATTATTGCAGACAAAGGAAAACACTTTCCGGATCCACAAATGGCCTGATATTACTCTATTTCAAGTATAAAAATCTTACACACTATTAGTGTTAGCCTTTGATGTGATCTAACATGAGAAAATAACAATTATACCGATTACAATATGAATGAGAAATTGATAAATTTGACATCATAAACTCATAACATACCCTCTGTGGTGAAGACCATGTGCCAAGTTTCACCAGGGGCATCATCACCGGTGATCTTGGTGTTGAGAAGGCACCGACCGATATATGGTTCCTTTGGTCTGTATGTGTTTATAATCACACCCTCTTCTTGTTTCTTTGAAACTTTCTCTACTTTAGCAACTGGAGGAGCCTCAGCATCTGTTGTGACTTGGGCTCTAATTGATAATGATTTAACACTTGTTGACACATTTTTGTAATATGGCACCTAAACACCAAGTGACAATAATCCAACTTCAACAAAGTATGCAAACAATACAGAATTAAGAGTGTGTAAAATAAAAAGACACACTTTCACATTATATAATTATATCATAAACTCAGTTTGTCCTGATAACTTTATTTTAGAAATGTCATGAATTAACTCCAAAAAAATTACATACTCTGATGTTTCAATAATTAAGTAACATATGTTTTTTTTTTTTAGGAAAACAAGAACCTTAACAATGTAAGTATGTAACTAGTCTAATCGTCTATGAGTTTATCTATTATAATTAAGGTAGATCACCTATCACTAATAACCTATGAATCAAACCAAAATTGTATTTTAAGTGTAACCCATATCAAGAAACACAAAACATGCAAAAACCGATATCACTAAATTCAAAACCAACATCAAATGTATAATATAAATATACATATATATAAGTTGGTGACACATACCTTAGTGAAAGAGACTCTTTCTTGAGAAATGAGAGATGATCTTGAAGATGAAATAGCAGCAGATGATTTTGAAGATGGAAGGGAGACAACAGCACTAACTGAAGCAGCCATATTTTGAATGATAATATAAATGAAGGTTGAAATGAGGTTAGAGAAATGGAAGATATAGTATGGGTGATGAAAATATATGATATGGATATTTGTATAATTTTGGATGGAGGAAATTAAAAAGCCAATGGCAACAGAAGATTTCAGGATAAGAAATTTGTGTTGTCATTTTACACTTGTGCATTTCTGTGGCTACAACCATAATTTCTATGCTCATTTTCTTTAAATAACTTTGATCTTTTTATTTATAGAAAATCAAAACAGATTCTATACATAACAAATATCTTTTTTAATATCTCTAAATGTTACATGCTTTTTGTCTTTGGGTGATTTTGGATTAAAATGAAGCTTTTATGTAAAAAAAATGTTTAATCTATTTATTTTTAAAGTAATATGATTGGTACTATTCATATGACGTTTATAAAATAATAAGAAAAATCTAAACATATGGAGCATATGTATATTTCCTACTGGTTTAAGCAAATAATAAGATAATATAACATCTAAATAGATATTTAAAAGGAATGGTTATTATTAAACAAATATTAAAATAAAACAAATATAACGTAATCTTGTAATAGAGATTCTTTAAAGTCTCGTAGTTTAAGTACGTGTATAGCTTTGTATGGTGAAGTATTCCCTAATATCGAATACTGAATGGTTGTTAAAAAAATCTTTAAAGTTGTCCAATTTTTACTAGTAAAGTTGGGGCAACCTTAAACCCTTGTATTAAAATCAAGAGTCTAAATTAAAAAATCAAGTTTGAATCTTGACATTTGATTTTAATTTAAAGGTTAAAAATTGTTCAATTTTACCTTTAGTGGATCCTTATCCGTGATATTAACCATTAAATCATGAGAAAATTTTTGAACGGAAATTTGTAAAGAACAAAATATACAATGATGCACACAGATTTTCATAATTTTAATTGAACCATAGTAATAAACTTTTTTTTTTATTGTTTTACATTGGATTATCGTGTCACAATTTATATGGTAGATTTGATATTTTATCGAAGTGTATACTGTATAATAATGCTCATGTAATCCATTGAATAACAAACATTGGTAAAAAGTTTAAGGTTAACAAGAACAAAAGAATAAGCTTAAGGTCAAGATTGATAAAAGCAAGATTTGGTCTGAGATAGCCTACGTGGGTTGACCCCTGTTTTTTGGGCTTGGAATTCATTGAGTTAATATGTGTTCACTACATACCCAAACGGCCAAACTTATTTCCAAGTTTAATGAGCACGCACCTAGGCCCTAGCTAGTTTTCTAAAATGTGCATCATATGAAAACTTAAAACACATGTTAACAATGCAAATTGTTAGAAGATCTTACAAATCCAGCTGCCTTTGTGAGCTAACCGTTAGTTTTAGATATTTACTTATTTAGGCATTTAGCTACCTATCTTTGGGGTGTGATTCTGTGAATGCAAGTGATCTAGGGCTTCTAGGCTCATCTAAGTGAACTGGGCTAGGTGACTATATCTTTTGGTTAACTCACAAAAAGCCCATTAAAAAGATTATACTTGTGCCACTAGTTTCTAGACGGCTAGACTGTGGCCAACAGGCCCAACATCATTGACAAACTGATACGAGTCTTGGTCTCACATATTAAGAGGAAAAATCTTGCATTTTGAGACATAAATAAAAATAAAAATTACAATTAGTTATTTAAGTTTGTCTAAATATTAAAAAGTAATATATTCTTGATTACAGTGCGTTGACAAATTAATATCACTAAAAGTGTTGGTCTTGTATAAGAGGTTAAGTACGTATATATAGAACACCATTATCAAGTATTTGAAATTTTACATTGGATGATGTTTTCTTCATTTTGTGTGTTTAAAAATAAGTATCGGTCCTATTAATAAAAAGTAGAAAAATGCTTATAATACAATTTAAACTTCGATAACAACAATAGTTTATTATTTGAGAAGAAAAATCAAAGCATATAATTTATTTAGTGGTAAATGTGTTGACCCACTTGATTGGGGGGAGGAGGGGGTTGGCCATTAGAAAGAAGACCAGGATTTTGATTTTAACGATAGTGTTCTTTTGAGTTTATAGAATAGAGTAAGATTTGTTGTTAAAAAAAGTATATAGTGGTAAATTCAAGTTAAGATTTAATTAGTACAGCACTGACTACAATAGCTCATATCTTATCGCATATACGACTTGGCATCTCGAAAGCAAACAAAGATTCATTCTTTTTCACGTCAACTCAAATGTAATCTTTACTCAAAATGGTCATGTCACGGGTGCATTTTCACAAGATATCTCATTTGGAGGTTTATGGGTAAGAGAAGTCGAACGGGCAAAAAGCTCTGTTGGCTATGACAAGTGAGAGGAAAGACCAACAATTACATTATAAACTTAAACTTATACAATTTTTAGGGAAGTGATCTATATACCGACTATTTTTAACCGTCATCACCTAAAATGCTTCACATTATTATAAATTACAATACCTTAAAGCATGTTTCATCACCTAAAACGCTTCACATTATTATAAATTACAATACCTTAAAGCATGTTTCATTGTGTACGGCTAAAAAGTTATGGTATAGAGGTTGTCACCCATTAAAATGCTTGATTTGCATAGAATCCTCACTGGTTGGAAAAGAAAAGCGGAAAAACAAGCTTTGATTTAACTTGGATAGTTTAATGATAATATGTTTAACTGTTCAATACGTAAAACTACTTTAATCCACGGGTAACACGATAGACAAAAGCACATTATAGATTATGCTAAGTTTTGTTTCATAGCAGATAGACTATATACAAGAAAACTGAAATCGATAAACATGTTGGTTTGGTCATGGCTAATTAGAAACGATTGAAATACCCTGGTTATGTCGTACAAATCTGAGTCAAATCATCTACCGTAGCTTGAATGAGAAAAGCCCTAGGTTTTCACGTTTTTATTTACGCCACATAAAAGTGTTCGAAGGAATAATCAATCACATCATATTGAAAATTATAGAGAGCACTTTGGGGATTTATTTTGTATTGAATGAAACTAAACTGGTTACAAAGTGAAAGTATCAATATTTATATACCTCCTAACCTATACATAAACAATCTATATCTATCTATCTTCTAACTAACTCTCTAACAGAATTCTGTTATAATTACATCAAATTACACACGTGCATAGATCTACTGTGCAGCATACGTGTAATACTTAACTTCCTTATAAGTTGATGAGCTTGTATTTATTGTGTTGATATAATTTGATTTGTTCTTTGTATCTCATTATCCCCTCCCCCCCCCCCCCCCCCCCACCAAAAAAAAAAAAAAAAGTGGGCATTGTGTAAGCATCACAAGTGCCCAACTTGGACAAACAATTGTAATGGAGAGGCCTAGGCAGAGCTTTGGTGAAGATGTCTGCTGGTTGAGATGCAAAGGGAATGAAGACTGGATGAATGAGGCCTGCTTTGATTTTGTCTCTAACAAAATGACAAATGTTTAGTTCTTGCATGCTGGACAGGGATAAAAGTGATGAGCGTCCATTTTGTGAGAAAAACCCCTATCAAAAGGCCTCATTTCTATGTCTTAAATGAGTTAATATTCCGGAACTATCGGTACTTAATGGATTCTATGTTTACGCAAGTTCACGGAAGATGCGAGTGAGGGTAAATGGCATCAAGTGAATCAAGATGAAGGCCTGTGAAGTTACAAGACACAAGGAGGTGATTCGGGAGCCGAACGAAGCAATACAAGAAGCAGCAGGAGCTGCCAGCGCCGTTGGCCCAAACCCAGTGCCGCTGGGCGGCCCAGATCAGCAACCGACTTAAACACCTATTTAAGCCGAAGCAGCCCTCAAAACCCTAAGAGGGAGCCGATTCAACAACCCTAGCCACCCATATTCAACCCTAGGTCGACTTTGCAAATTCCAAGGAGGTTTTGGAGCTTCTAACACTTTCCAATTTTCATCCTCAACCTAGATCTACTCTTTTATATTACTTTCAGTTGGTAAACAATGTATTTCATCTTTTCAGACTTTGTTATTACTTTAAGAATGTCAGGTTAGTAGGCTGAATACTTGTTTGGATCGGTGTGATCATGTAGACGTTTATCCATTTTACTTTATTTGTTAGATCTGTTGGAGTGTGTTTTACTGTTTATCGTAGATCCTTGTTTTACTAATGTCAGGTTAGTAGGTTGAATACTTGTTTGGATCGGTGTGATCATGTAGACGTTTATCTATTTTACTTTATTTGTTAGATCTGTTGGAGTGTGTTTTACTGTTTATCGTAGATCCTTGTTTTACTAGTTCTTCATATTATTATCGATTCTATATCTGAATATATAAGTTTAACTCTGATGGTTGTCTATGATCATACACTAGGACTAATATGCTAGAATGGAAAACACTAGTCGGTCTATAACTAGATCTAAAAGGCGATTCACTTGTAACCGAGGGATCCAGAACCATAGTATTTATGATGAATAAAACATGATGCTTAACAATGTTAGACGCGATCCAGTGACTTGGAAACGAGCATTGTGGTCACCGGATTGAATTATTATCTGGTCATGGCTTAAGAGACGTTAACTTAAAGATGAATTAATAACACAAACTTTAGGTCATTAATGCTGAAACAATGAATCTAACGAGAATTTGTTTATAGAGTAGTGTGAGTTTAGGGACAACACTAGTTACTTAGGCAAAGTGAATCTAACGAGAATCTGAGCCTTGATTAAGTTTCTAATAGTCTACCAAGTAGGTAGGATGATATCTGGTCGTGTCATGAGATCTGAGATGCCAAACAAGTATTTTAATTTAATTACTGTTATTTTCTTTTTCAAACTAAGCCTCTCACTGAACAAGCGGTTGCGGCTTCTATTTACTTTTCAGTATTTTTAATTAGTTTAATAGGAAATCGGAATTACACGTATTACTAGATTAGGTAAAGCAACGCGTCCCTGCAAATGATCCTGTACTTATCACTTAACTATAATACATCCGATCGGGTCCCCTGTCCGTTAAGGTGTCTATTTTCAGATAATTACTTGTACAACATTTTTATAAATTTAAACACTCAACAAAAAACACCATTAAGAAGCAAGATATGCAAAGGAGTTGTCACAGATAATGGGGATAGAAAATGTAGTAGGGACTTGTAAGTTAAGAAGGAGACATTTAATCCATGTAACCTCAAATTTAAGACCTGCAAGTGCCCTATATTCTGCTTCAGTGGAGGATCTAGAAAAAACACTTTGTTTCTTTGATTTCCATGATATTAAGCAAGGACCAAAAAATACTCCTGATCCTAAAACTGACCTTCTTGAAAAAGGGCAGCTTGCCCAGTCACTGTCAAAATAGGCTGCTAGGTCAAGTGAGCCAGTAGAAAGGAAGAATAAACCTTGGCTTGGACATAGTTTTATGTATCTGAGGGTCTTGATTAAAGCTTTGAGATGGGTGTTCTGGGTTGTTGAAGGAATTGACTTAATAATAGGGCTGCAAAAGCAATGTCAGGTCTGGTGATGGTTAAGTAAATGAGTTTCCCTACTAGTATTCTATAGAGAGTAGCATATGAGATTGGTTCCTCATCTGTATGATTAAGTTTATCATTTGGGTTCAGAGGGACAAAAGTAGGTTTGGAATGAAGTAACTTTGATGTGTCTAAGAGTTCTAGTGCATACTTCCTCTGTGACATAGCCAGACCAGAAGAGTTTCTAAAAAACTCAATACCCAAGTAGTAATGGAGTGAACCAAGGTCTTTGATGTTGAATTGATGATGAAGATGAGCTTTCACTTCTTTAATGTGAGATTTAGTATTACCAAAGAGGATAATGTAGGGAAGTGAATTTTTGACCTTGTTTGTAGATGAATAAAGAAGTGTCAACATAACTTTGGTGGAAACCCAGAGGTTTGAGAAAAGAGGTCAGCTTTTCAAACCATTGCCTATTTGCTTTTTTTGGCCCATAGAGTGACTTGATGAGATTGCAAACAGTGTTAGCTGGTACATTCTTTGTATAACCCTTGGATCACTCATGTAACCCTCTTCGTGAAGATCCCCATGAAGAAAAGCATTATTAATGTCTAACTGCTCTATTATCTGGTTTTTGTGGACACTAACTATCTGATAGTGATCATCTTTGCCACGGGGGCAAAAGTTTCAGTATAATCAATGCCTGCTTGTTGATGATACCCCTTTGTTACAAGCCTTGCTTTGTATCTTTCTACGGATCCATCTGCATTATATTTGACTCTAAAAACCCATTGCCTCCCTATGGGAGTCTTTCCAGTGGGAAGAGGGACAAGATTCCAGGTTTGATTTTGTTTAAGTGCCTCAATTTCTTTTTCCAATGCATCAATCCATTTAGGATCCTTAAAGGCTTGGAGATATGAATGTGGTTAGACTGACTTGTCTATTGCATTTACAAAGTGAAGAGTGCTTGGTGAGAGATTTAAGTAAGTAAGACAATTAGCTTGGTGGTGTTTTGGAAGAGAACAAACATAGTCCTGAAGCTTGACAAATGGTGTTTTGATTCTGTTGCAGGTAGGGATGTGCACGGGTCAAAACCCGGCCTAATCCGGACCGAACCGGCATGACCCGTGGCCCGCAATTGCATGAAAAATGGAATCCTGACCAAGCCCGTTAACCTCTTGGGCGGGTAAGGCTTGGGTTTTAAGGTTTGACCCAGAAATGGCTAGCTTGAGCTTTTGTTTTGAGAAGAAGTTGGTGAAAAGCATGAAAATGAATGGTAAGGCAGGGCTTGTGACTTAAAAAAAGTTTCATTTTGTTGGAGTTTTGTGTGAGCGTCCCCATTAATCTTCGGTAGCAGCTTTGTATCTCCTTGTGTATGTAGTTATATTAAGGTAAATAGTGATATACAAGATAATAAAAATGTATAGAAACAATCGATTGAAAGGAATGAAAATGTGTAAGGCAATGGTTGTATATATTGTCATGTGAGAAGAGAGATTAAAGAGGTGAGAAGAGAGATTAAAGAGGTGCTGTTGCTCAATACAAAGAGAGCATAAGGTGGATGAGTATCTGGAAATTTGATTTTGGTATACTTAAAGATTTGCTTATATAGTGGATGGAATGGGCAAGACAAAAAGTCAAAAAAAATGTATAAGGAATGAATTGATGAAATGGGTCAAACAAATGTTTTCAAATTTACATTATGTGGCCTACTATGCTTCCACGTTTTCCATCTAATAATCACATATACATTAATGCCTTTAGATTTAACTATATATATGCAAAAAGAAGACAAACAAGTCAGTGTGTCATAGACTACACTTTTATATATGTCAAGTTGTCAACACTCGACCCCATCTATGTTTATCACTTGACACATAATAGATTTCCAAAGGTTAACAATTGTTTCACCTTCCAAAAAATGTCTTCCCAACATTAAACTCGAAGAGACAAGAAACTCTTTACATTGCTTACTTTTTCCAAACGGCTATAACAAAATGAAAACAATCCATCTCTCTCCATTTGTACAACTAACATCAATACACACATCAAACATTGCACTCTCTGATCTCCTCTTGTTCGACGGAACCAACAAAACACAAGAAAACCATCATTCAACTACCATTTTAAGCCCCACAACAAACTTTAGATTTCTTCCTTTGGGTTTCCTCTGTCTTTATTATTTCAATAGCTTATCTTTTTTCTTTTTTTCTTTCTTTCTTCTTCTTATTCTTTTTCAAGCATACATAACTTATGTACATAATTACATATATCTATATCTATGTATATATATATTGCTCGGGTTTGTCGGGTCAACCCGTGAAATTACAGGTTTTGGCCCGACAACCGAACCCGGAAAACCATTGCAATCGGGAACCGAGAACCGGCCCGTTTGGGCTTCGGGCTGGTCGGGTATGGGCGGGCACAGGCAGTTCAAGTCCCCATACGGGTTTTTGATTAAAAATCTCATCCCTAGTTGGAGGTTTTAGTTGATGGTTGATGGGCTTGGGTAATGATCGGAGGAGGTGGAGGTGCATTGTGTGAGGATGTGGTAGGTGAATCAATATGATTTGTAGAGAGTGAGGAGGTATTGGATGATTGTTGTTGAGTGGTTGATGGGGAAGGTGAAGAAGATGGTGTTGCAGAGTTGAGAGTATTGGAATTGACAGGATTAGGAAATGTGAGGGGTGTTGGAAAAGAGACAGATGGAATATAACCAGTTGTGGGTGTTTGTGTATTGATAGGTGTTGTTTTTGGAGTTTTGGTTTTGAAGGGAAATGAAGATTCATCAAAAAAGAACATTTATGCTGATGAAGGGTTTGTGTGTGTCAAGATCATATGAAAGGTAGCCCTTTTGATTGTGTGGATGTCCAAGTAGGACACACGGTTTAGATCTTGGTGCAGATGTGTCATCTGAATGTACTTAGGCATATGCTTGACATCCAATGATCTTGAGATGAGTTAAGGAAGGTATTTTGTTAACGGGATTTCAAAAGGACTTTTGTTTGGTGAAATGGATGAAGGAAGTCTGTTAATGAGATATGTAGTTGTTAAAATACAGTACCCCCATAGATGTTTTGGAAAGTTAGCTTAGAATTGAATGGATCTGGCCATGTCTAATAGTTGTCTATGTTTCCTTTCCACTCTAGCATTCTGCTATGGAGTGTAGGGGCTAGTGGTTTGATGTAAAATGCCAGCATCTTGAAAGAATGTGGATAAAGAATTGTTTATGAATTCTAGACCATTGTCACTTCTCACTGTTTTGATTGATTTTTAGAAATGATTCTGTATAAATGATTAAAAAAAATTGACAGTGGAGGTAACATGTGATTTGAAGGCTAAAAGATAGGTCCATGTGGCCCTTGAATGAGCATCCACAATTGTAAGAAAGTAAGTACATTTATTGATTGTTGGGTGCCTATAAAGACCCCATACATCCATATGAACAAGATCAAACATACATTTTGCATGAGATTTTACATTTTGTTAAAGGACACTCAGAACATTTATTTACAGAATCACACGAACTGAAAGATGGTATGGATTTGATATGTTTAATGACTGGAAAGGAGGAGTGACCCAGTCTTGCATGCCATAAGCTTGATCCACTAGTTGATGCCAGAATGGTTGGTTTGTGAGGAGTAGTGACTTGAGATTGAGCGGGTATAATGTAGAGTCCACCACAGAGTTTTCCATGAGTTGTGAAGCCTTTAAGGTCCTCAAATATGCAGTTGTTAGCAGTGAAAATGACTGCAGAATGTGTCGAATTTAGGACCTTACTTACGGAAATGAGATTGTAGGTGAAGGTTGGGTTGTATAAGACTTCTTGGAGTGTAAGATTATCATTAATATAGACAGATCCAACAAAATTTACAAGAACACTAGTATCATTTGGTATTGTGACATAAATGGGTTTGGGTAATTTCCTCACATTGTGCATTAGTGAAAGTAAAGTGCATATATTGTCAGTTGCCCCACTATCAACTATCCAAGTCCCTAAAAGAACAGAAATGAAAACTGCAAGAACAAGTCTTATACCTTCCATTTATGCCAAGAGAAGGTCATTTGTGGTCATTGCTCCATTCTTGTTTTTCAGCATCAATAACACTTGATTGAGTTGATTTTGAAGCTGATCTATCCTTGCATTTGTCACTGCATCAGAAGTCTGAAAATAGGTGTCTTCTTTTGTCATTGCTGCTACCAAGTTGATTGTTTTCCCTTTGTTGTAATATGCAGGTTGTCGTTTGGGGGGAGCAGATTTCAGTGGAAGTTTGTTGTGCAGAGGATGACCTATGGGATAGCCAACAATCCTATAACACTCAGTCTTCTAGTGACCTTCTCTATTGCAGATTGAGCAAATAAACCATGGCTTGAAATTACTCCTTCTTTCTCCTCCTTGAGTGTTTACCCTTAGTTGTGGATTCTTTATCCTTTACTGGTTGTATTATGGCATGTTTGTAACCATTGAGTTGAATGTAGTTTGCGTTGTGAGGTGTGGTGGTTTGTGAGCAAGTCTTTCTTCTCTTCTTGTCTTAGCATTGAATAAGCTTTGTTAGTTTGTGGTAGTGATTGCATTAGTAGGATCGGCCATCTGACATTAGTATAGTTTTAATCCAATCCCATTAGAAACTAAATAAGCCTCTTCCTCTGGTCCCTATCTCCATTTGTCATTATCACAAGTGCATTTGCAGGTGCAAGCATGTGGAGCCTCCAAGGCATCCAATTTATCCCATAAGCTCTTTAGTTTGTGATACTAAACTTCTATTATGGAGTTTCCTTGTTTCAGCTCAACAATTTCATTACTCGATTGATAAATCCTATGTCCATTTAGTTGTTCGTAGTGTTCTTTCAATTCTTTCCACAATGCAGCAACATTATCCATAAAACTCAAACTATTTCCAATTTCTTCAGATCAGTATTTAGAATCCAAGAAATGAGCATATCATTTGCTCTTTCCAAATGTGGCCTTATAACAGAATCAACAGCAGGTATTTCTTATTCCCCATTCATAATTTTCAATTTGTTCTTAGCACTTAAAGAAATTGATAGAGATCTCTTCCAAGAACTAAAATTTTCAGATCCTAATAGCTTTTTAGTGATTAGAATTAGACCTGGATGATCAGTAGGATGAAAGTAGAGAGGATGACTTGTTGAATTCACATCAGTAGTGTTGACTTCCATTGTTGTAATGGTAGTTGCTTCAGCTTATGGCATCTTTGATTCTCTTTCTCAATTTAGGTTAAAATTTCTACAATTTGTTGGTAAAATCTTTTGAAATTGAATGATTTGTTTGTAAATTTTCTGAATTAGGTTAGCATTTGTGAATTTTGTTGATGAATTTCTGAAATTTAGTGATTTTAATGGTGGATTCTGCTGAACTTTGTGTTCTTGGGCAGCTTTAGTGGCGGATTTGTGGTAGAATGATGGCGAAGTGATGGCGGTTATGATGATCTATGGCGGAGTGATGGCGGTTATGATCAGAAATTTCTCTGATACCATATTGAAAATTATAGAGAGCATTTTGGGGATTTATTTTGTGTTGAATGAAACTAATTTAATTACAAAGTGAGAGTATCAGTATTTATATACCTCCTAACCTATACATATAAAATCTATATCTATTTATCTTCTAATTAACTCTCTAACAAAATTCTGTTATAATTACATCAAATTACACAGGTGTATATATCTGTTGTGTAGCATACGTGTACTACTTAACTTCTTTATAAGTTGATGAGCTTGATGTGTTGATATGATTTGATTTGTTCTTTGTGTCTCATTACATCACATCCATGATATTATTATACTAACATTCCTAAGAATACCCAAGTTGTCAAAATGATTGGTGTCTAAAATTCATGGATTCTAATATTACAAATATATATATATATATATAAGGCTATATGTGTATTATATGATATGTGTATTGAAATAGAACCAATCAAAATAAGTTGAAAGAATCATAACGCATGAAAAGAAAACTAAACATTTGAATGATTGATGCCATGTGCAAGGAAAACAATAAACGTAGATCAAGGGAATCTATTAACCAAATATTGCTAGACATAATTTTTGGTGTCTTTAAAAATGGCTTTTTCCAGGTAATCCAGAATCTTTTGGGTGATCACCCACAAGATTTCACTTGTTTCACTTGACTTTTTCAAGAGATTAACTTTAATGGTTTACGGCAGATCCTACTTGTGTAGGACAAGTAATTAAAGTGTTGGTGCTAAAAAGAGGGCACATCTTGATGACATGTACTCAAAAAGCCATGTAAACAACTGAACATGGTAATTGGTACATGATGTCTCTAAGATTTTCTTAAAGTCAAAATTAAAAAAAAAAACATTTAGTTATAGATAGACACATTTTATCGATGGAAGTCTTTCTATCCTCAGGTAGATGAGATGTATGACCGTCTACTTCACATCCCTCTCATACCCGCATTTGGAGGGGTTGGAAATTGTTGTTGTGATAGACGTACAATTGTACAAAATAAATATAAGTAGTTCACCTTACTTCACTACACAGTGCACAAGTATGTGAAACATAAACCTGTTTTATATATAACCAATACTTCTTTTGTGCAATCACTTTATAGTGAAAACAATAGCATCATGATGCAGCAAATTTTGTACAGTACTCTCGACGTATGGACCGTGTATGGTCCCTCCAATCAAATCACCAAAGGTCTGTTTTCCAAAAATGCAAACTATAACAACTAAAAAAGAGTTTTGTGAGTCATGTAATGCCCGGGTTCATAATGTATTGTAATAACAAATCAACAAATTCCCAATTTAGAGATAATTTTATTGATATAAGAATGAAACTTTGGATATACCAAAAGAATGAATGGCATACAAGAATGAGAAGATGAATACAATTGGCAATTGTAATATTTGTTTTACAGAATAACTATAGGTTACAATATATCTCATGTACACTCCACAACAACAATAAACATATATGTGTAACAAGCAAATTAAAAAAAAAAAAACCAAAATTGAAAGGAACAAACCTAAACTATTTAACATATAAATGATAAGCTTATGATATAATTCTAATGAAAACCCCGTGATCCTCGAGATTGATAGAGTTCCAACCTACCTTTGGAGTTCTGTAAAAGAGACTCCACGGCTTCATCTTGGATAAACAGAGATTGTTTCGATGCCCATTCAACAACGGTAAGCACCTCAGCTTGCGCAAGATCTTCACTATCTGGCACGTGCAGAGCAATGTAGCATAGCAGCACCAAAGTAGCGGGCTGAACCATTTGTTCACCAAAGTAGACCAACTGAATCAAATGTTTGGCACCTCCAGCACTGATAATCGCTTTGGAATGGTCAAGGTGGAGATAGTTTTCTGAGCAGGCGAACTTGGTCAATGCAACGGCTGCTGCTTTTGTAATCTCTGGTTCTCGTTCATCAAGAAGTTGAACCAATGGTTGAATCATCTGAGACTCAGTGGCACGGAAAGTTCTTGCCAAGTTTCCAATCGCGTTAACACATGGAAGCAGGAGCTTCGAGTCTGCTTTTTCTATAATTTTAAGTAATTGTTCAATAACAGCTTTGCAAGCAGGTGCATTTGGTTTGAAAGCAGAACGTCTCAGCTCAGAATCTTGTTCTGCCACACTAGTAATTTCCATAAGCGCCATAGCTGAATTATACTGCACATCTTCAGGACCTTTCTCCAACAAGACAGCAAAACATAACAAAGCTCTTGATTCAGTAATACTCTTACAAATGGCTGAATTCCCACTAGCCAAATGCCATAGTGCTCTAGCAGCCATAGCCTTCATATAAGCTTTTGTTGCAGGATCTTCTAATTCCCTCCCTTTATGTAAACTATGAGCAGTTAATGATACATTCGTATAATGATGATGATTCTGCTTCTTCACAACATTCTCACTTTTTTGACTTAGGTTCGTATTCGCTGCCATTCCATTACTACCTTGACTAACAGGAACCTTAGTTTGGTTTTTCATAGCCATAGTACTAGCAACAACACTATGCATCCTAAACGGTTGCTGACTATCCGTACTAGTCCCGCCAGGATGCGCAACTCTATTCTTATCATCATCATAATTCTGATTAACCACACCCTTATTACTTTGATTCACATTATTACCAGTACTACTATTATTACCATTAGTATTATTATTACTAGCTAAAACAACAGCATGAATAGAAGTCGGTTTATTACTAGTAATAGCATACTTACTATGTTCTTCAACCGTCTCAAACGCGAGATGCCCAACTAACAACCTCACAATATTATGTTGAGCAAATAAATCCTGACATTTCGGATAATGTGCAACTAACTCAGAAACAGCCCAAGCCACAACACCTTGTACTTTCATAGGCCCTTCTTTTAAAATCTTAACAAAAACAGAACACACCCCAGAATGTATCATATGTTCCACACTTTCAGGATCTCGCCCCAACAGCCCAATAGCCAATGCAGCATTTTCTTGACCTTCCATTTTGCCTTCTTTTGCTAACTTTAAAAGCGGATTAACCCCGCCTTCTTCAATAATCAACTTTCCATATCTATCATTATCTCTTGCTAAAGAAACAAGTGATGCAGCAGCGTCACTTCTATCATCTAATGACCCTGTATACAAAATCGCAATCTGTTCCCAAATTAAACACAAAATCGGCTCATTCGCAGCAATCGGGGGAAGACCCAAATACTCATCTGTCGAATTATTCGGTGCAGACACACGTAACAACCAAGAAACATCACCAATTGAATTTTCAAGCTGGGCAGACATTTTTCGAAAACCGGCAGCTGGGATTATAGTAAAAACACGTTTTATAACACCATTGTTACGACATTTAAGTACTAAAGAAAGTGCTTTGTCGAGAACTTGTTCGGTGTCATCAATTATACGTTTTGTGGGTCGTTCATAAAGATCGCTACTGGCTCGAGCCGCTTGGCGTAAAAGGCCAGCTAACTTTTCGGTTTTTGATTTGAGTTCGGCGCAATCTTGTTTGTTGATTACGGCTTCATCTGATGTTTTGATGACTTGATCTGCTAACTGAATGGGTCGGGCTAAGATCTGTTTGACTATATCTGCCATAACAGATGGTACCCAGTTGAGTTGAGTGAGTCAATGGTGAGGTTGAGATTCCGGTGACGGAGATCGGGAAATTTGGATGGGTGGATTTGGTTATTTTTTGTGGGAATCTATGTATATGTGTGTATATATATGAGGAAGAGGTGGAGAAGGAATTAAAAATGGAGTAGTTGATGTCAGAGGCTTCCAAGACGACTCGAAGAAGTAAAAAGTTATTAGTATTAGGTTAAAATTTAAGCCTTGTCAAATGATGTCTTTTTCAGTTTTGTTTAGTAGTGGTGTTAAATACACACTAAATTGAACCCAAAAAAAGCCAAGATAGGATTGTGATAAAAAACCAACTTGAATATATTTTACATTTTATATTAGTTATTATTAACTAGGTAGACCAATTAAGCTATTCGACTCACTAATATAACTTAACTTATTTGATCTGAAATAACCCATCAAATCATAACTCATATGACTTGTTTAACCTATAATCAATCCGCCAACCCATCCAACTTATTTGCTCAGGTTGATAGGTTAACAGGTTTCGAATTGAGCTTTCCAACTTGTTTTTACTATTTAAAGATTGAAAAACAATATCTTTATATCATATCTCATTTTTTCTTTCGTTTTCTTATCAAAACAAACTCAAAAATACGTATAGATTACATTATTAAAAACAAATATTGATGCAACATACAAAATCCCTACACATATATGGAATTGAAAAGGTTATAAATAGACAATACTCCATCCGTCCCATTTTAATTGTCCTATTTTGACTGGTCAACTTTTTTTCTTCCGACTTGACCGTAAATATCTTTGTTTGTATTATATATTAGTTGATGAAAGTTATATCAATGAAAAATACATTTAAAACTCAATCAATTCATATATGTTACATCAAATTTTATATAACACAAACAAAAATATTTACGGTCAAAGTTGAAAGCAAAAGACTCAAAAATTCAAACGTGGACACTTAATATGGGACGGAGGGAGTATTATATTATATATTAATTATCATTTTAAAATTTCTTAAAATTTATTAGTATACTTGTGTAACCCAAAGTTTTCTTAACGGACAATGAAACAACAAGTGTGCATATTATACATACAATTATATAAAGCGTCCATTGTTCTAGATGATAAAAACTTATTGTAGATTTGTCACTCCCCTTTCTTAATGGATCTATATATTTTGTTATGTTCATGATTTGATGTGAAAATTTCGAACAGTATCCAACTTTCATATTTTTAGACTTATATATCACCCATTTAATTTGATACTCAATTCACAAGTTGAATGTGTATATGAACCAAGAAAACAATATAAGTGTTTAAATCAAATTATTGCAATTAAGTTTAAAACTGTTGGTTTAATTAGATACAATGTACAAAACCATCAATTAGAAATTAGATACATTATTTATTAACTATTATTAAGTGACAAAGGTAAATTTCATCATTTCATATATAGGCCACCCAATAGGCAATGGAGTCGACCTACTATACTAGATTAAGTGGGCTTCTTCGTGCGCTATCTAAAACCTATTTAACATTCAGTATATTTTGAATTAAATATCATATATCGACTAGAACGCTACAATGATACCGCGCAATATGACGACGACGGCAAACGGCCATTTGGTGATGGCGGCGACTGTTGGTGATGGCGGTGTCGAATAGCGTAGCTATGTAGGTAATTATGTGTGTGCATATGTTCTAAGTATTAAGGCATAATTAATGTAAATAGATAATGAGTGTAATTTAAACAAATCCCTTGTCCCAAATGAGTATCTTTTAACAGAGAGAAAATAACTTTTAGGAGAGAGTAAAGAGGCATGCATGGGTGTAGAGCCAAAGATAGCATTTTAACAAAAATTAAGTAAATGGGTCAATAAAAAGATGTCATGTGGTTGTAAATTTTTTTGCCAAAATCTACCAAAAAGAGCCAAATATGAGGGTGCAGTGGCTAGTTTGGTGCCATTGGCATGTGGCTATATCTATCTATCTATAATCAATAAAATAATAATAATAATACTAATACTAATATATATAGTATCCAATAAGAACATGGCATGTTTGCCTTGATGCACGCAAAACCCATAAACAATTAATATATATAGCATCCAACGTTTACTAGCATCGGTCAAAACTAGTCGATCCAACTTACTGATGTAACTTGCCAAAACTAGTCGATGCATATGCTATAACCTTGGCAAAGAGCCGATGCTAGCCGATCCATTTTGATAAAACTTGCCGACTACACCTTTGTCCCTAAGAGTATAAATTAACGAGATTTTTTTTGTTCAAATTCTTGTTGATAGTGAGTTCTTTTTTACTTAGATATACATGACCTAATTGAGATATTTTGTGACTGTGTTCGGCCATTTCTCTAATCATCTCCAAGAAGTTAACCTAGGGAGCATGGACGGAACTATTAAGGGGCGAAGGGGGTGTTAGCCCCTCCAAAATTGTCTAGTTTTACTAAGGAGTTTATCTAATTCATTTTAAAAGTTATATAAATATTATAGTTTAGCCGTATTAAAGTTTTACATTGCTTACCAAGGATAAATATTGTTTGACTTGCTCCATACGTGGGAAATGATCTATCTGTTTTACATTTATCTATTTATATTTAGTTTAAATGTTTTTAGTATATAATGAGTCTGAGTTACTACAATAAGCAAAAGCTTCATGCATTTTATGAGTATATCATGTTTTCTATATATTCATTTATAATTTTATATTATCTTTTCAGTGTTTACCTTGATTGTAATTCATAAAGTATTTTTTTACATGAAATATTAGTAATTAACTTATATATATACACATCATATTTTAAAACCATATAAAGATTTTAAAGTAATGTATCTAGATCAACTATATTTTATAAACAAAAATTATTATCATTAGTAATTTCTTAAAAAGATAGTTTATTTGTATGGTTTAAACTCTATCAACGAATATTAAAAACTTTAGGGTCGTTAAGTTGTATAGGAACTTTTAATTTATTTTTATGCCCATTTGTGTCTTTCGCATTCATATAGTGTGTTTTTTTTTTCCGCCCCTAATGAGTACGTTCAAGTTCCGTCACTGTTTGGGAGGTTTCAAAAGAGAGCTCATGTAAGAAAACCGGCTGTCTAACCACCGTACCATATTTTTTTTTTACAATAACCAAAGACCACCGTACCATATTGATGATAGTTTAGTTTTTTTTGAATTATACTTTTACTCTATGTTCCATATCATTTACTGTATATTTTTGAATAATATTTTTTTCTTTTGACTAACCCAAGACAATAAAGTTTTAGTTATAAAAAGGGTTCCAAATAGTCTGATCGCGACTAGATGGAACAAACTTATTCTTCGTAAAGTTAACATTCTTGCATGGTGGATTCTTCTTGATAGACTTCCTACCCGTTGTAATCTTGCTAAGAAGGATGTCGATATCCCTTCGGTTCTCTGCCCATTGTGTAGTGGTTCGGCTGAAACTCGCGACCATCTTTTTGGTGCGTGTGAGATTGCTTCTAATATTTGGCATTCGATATCTAAGTGGCTTCAAATTTCTTCCTTTTCAAGTTTTGGACCTACTGATAATCTGATATCATTGAGTTTGTTGATAATATGCAACTTTCTTGAGAGAAAAAACATCTCATCGAAGCTATTATGTATTGTGCTTGGTGGTCGATATGGAAATTCCGAAATGACGAGGTCTTCAAATATGGAAATCATCGTAAGGAGCTGCTTATGGATTTAATTATCTCGCAATCTTTCATGTGGATTGCTAACAGGAGTAAAAAGAGGCGTTTTACTTAGCTGGAGTGGCTTACTGGTCTTCTTTGTTTAATTTAGTCGTTAGCGTTCCTTGGGACTTATTTGGGATTACATCAAAAACACAACAGGGTGAAAACCGGTGGCTCGACCCCTGTTTTGTGAGGGTTTTTCTCGTAACTTGGGCTATCTATAAGTGGTGCGAGTTTTTTTGACCCTTTTTGTAATCCTCGCAGTTCAAATCTCAAGAAGTATCTAGGGTCGTGTATCGATTGTGTATCGATTGATTCTAGATAATGTACTCGTAAATAATCTTTGTATTCGGGTGGTCTAGTAATTTGCTGGACTCCTTTTTGTTAATTTAATATATATATTGCTGTTAAAAAAAAAAAAAGTTTCCAAGATTAAAATTTGCTCGGGCATATTCTAAATTTTTTTCCCAGACGTACTATTGGTTGAACAGGCCACTTTAACGTTTGCCAAACTACTTGGTAAATCGGTCCAATAACCATAACCATTGGATATTGATTTGTTGGGCACTTGGGCCTATGATAGCCGTCAAAAGAGATTGAATTATCGGGCCAACTGTAGCCCAAAGTCTATTAGATTTTATACCAAATGTTTTATGCAACCGGCTGGTTCGGCACAATAAATCCTTTTTTTTTAATCAAATGAAGTCAGTCACAGTGATAAACGAATGACATTAAACTTCTCGTTTCGAAACAGTTATATCGAAACATTAAAGTAAATGAATACCTATATATTTTGATGTGTCATTAGTTTGTATATCACATATTGATTTAATTTTTGGTTGTCTTAACAAAAGTTATTATTTCTATAGCATATGGGTTATATAGTTATATATTTTTTCGTTTATCTATCACTATTTTTGTGCGTTTGACAGCCTTGACAAATCTGAGTGAATGAAGACAAGAGGTCTTAACCGTTCCAAGTATATAAATCTTTTATGTTTACAAGGGCGAAGGGTGTTCTTTACCAATTGGTAATGAATTGGTTAGGACTCGACCAATAACATGTCAGGCACATAGGTTGCCGAAACCAAACTAAAAGCATACCAAAAACAAAGGTATTCTTACTAATTTCATTCCAACGCCTTTTTTTCTGTTAAATTAACTGAGCTCAGAATTTAGGGTCAAAAAATTGAAATCGTCATTGCTGTCAATCGTAATATAATAGGTATATAGTGATAATACAAAAATAAATGTTCCACTATCGTGCCATCTTTTATCCATTGCTAATGTTGTTATCAAATTTCATTTTTGATTGTTCTAACTCAAATATATATATATATTTGGAAGTATGTATATTATTTCTATATGTGGTTCAGATGTTATAGCCTACGTCAAGTGGTCCATACATACTAGACCTTAAACTAGTCGTTTAAAGACATTATATAAGAGCATGGTACCCGCGCAATGCGGCGACAGTGGTGGAGAAGGCAGTTTTAGTGGTGTCGGTGATTGTACTATTAGTAGTGGTGTAGGTTGATGTAATTGTGATAGTGAAAATTTTTAAAAGATAAGAGTTTAAAGTGTTAATTATTAAAATAAAGGTTTAAAGCGTACATTATAATTCATTAAGGGCAAAACATAAAAAGTCAAGGGTAATTTCGATAAATCAAAGGTAGAATTACCTAAAATAAAAAGAGATCATTTTTTTTATAAGAAAGTAAAAATAAAGATAATAGGTTTTGTTGACCATTAACTGGTTAAGTAAGACTTTTCAAAAGCCATCATATGATAATGCGCAAACCCTCCCCGCAATAATGCATCGAAATTAAATAGTTATTTTAAGGTTTTTTTTTTTATTTTCGATTATATGTATATATGGTTTTGAATGATTTGTTTAAGCAATTGTTAAGAATGCTGTAGGAAATCATCAACTCTTTATATTCTTTTCATAATTAAGAAAAATTAGAAAGAAAGAGTGAACGTTTCCGTACTTATTGAAAACGTTTAATATGTCCATCAATTTAGTTTTATAATAACAAACACATCATTGTAAGTACATATTAGTTCAGTTTGTGTAATATACTTTTCAAAAAGATTCATTTTGTATCATATACAGAGTTTTTTTTTCTTTTTCGGACATATAATACTGTACTATTACACAACTAGTTTACTATGTGTAATGTTCAATAAAAAAAAAAAATTCATTTTGTGTAATGTGGATATTCTAACAAAGAAACTTATAAAAAACCTTTCAAAAAGTGTTTCAAATTTGACGGTGTATATAAAGTTTGGAAGGGAAGAACATACGATGCGTTAGATGCTCGCAGAAAGTCCTACTCGCTTTGCAAGCACATTAATTTCAAGAACTCACTTATTTTGCAAGTCCAGAGTCAAAGCAGGTGAGCCTATGTAGCCACTACATTGCCTTTTTTTAAAGAATCAAGAATAAAACATGTGACCTCCATAGAGTTTCACCAATTTGGGAACACATTCTTAACCAATGAACCACTAACCTAATAGGTTTTTATTTTTATTTGTTTTATTAAAAATAAAATTTTGGTTGAGTTGTAAATGGTCTAATTAAAAGGTTGGATGGTCGTAGGTTTTTGAGTATGGATGGATGCATCGATTAAATGACTGAATTACTTTTTAAAAGTCTATATTAATTAAGTCAATAAAGTTTCTTTGTTTATTAAGTTACAAAACAAACACTTTGTAGTTATTAACTTAATGGATTAAATATTTTCCATTAAGTTTCAAATGAACAGACCAATCATGTCGCTATTATTTTGATACATAATGGATTAATCTTTTATATGTGAATTTATTTATATATATATTTTTTTCATATTTCCGTTACTTTTTTTACATCCATGTTTAACTTAACAGCAAAAGGCTCGAAGTTGGGTCTTTTTCTTCTACGACCCTTCTCTATTACAAGTTTACAACTAAACGAGCATTAACTTCTCGCTTCTATTTGTGACAGAAAAAATTGTGTCATAAATTTCTTGTTTCTATCTGAAATGGTCAGAAAATTATGCTATATATGGATGCTAGATAGTGAGTGGTGAGTATGTCATTTTCTTCTTATCTTACATATTAGTTATATATCAATGAATTCTTTACACATTCATTATAGTCTAGTTTGGAAGCTGGGGAATCAATGTGGAGGAAATTAAATACTCATAGTTGTTCTATACAGAGATGGGGAAAAAAAAAAAAACTTGCATCCGAATGGGAAATTGAAACCCGGTATTCTTAGGCGGGGTTCGTGTCCGAATATGCGGGTTTATGGCCAAGTATTTTGTTTTAAACTTTTTTTTCAAGTTCGGGTTGGGAGACAATTTTTATGAAAACAGGGTTGTAAAACTGGAATTTCCGGTCTGTATACCCAAAACTCGATCAGAACTGATATACTCGTCTCGTATATATTACATTACTAGCTATTTTACCTTTAAAGAATTCATAAAAGATGCTTTCTAGCAATTGAAAGTCTTGGATCCACCCACGACCCTTCCTCAAACATTCATTACAATGATTATTACTTTAGTGCTATTAAGTCGAGTCATTATCTCATGTAATTGAGCCTCTAATTTGCCTCGACTTGTTTGCATCACCACATGCATCCAAAGGCAGAATTCAGACAATTCTATACCGGAAATATCATAATCAAACCATTAGGCTTAATTTGACTATAGATGTTGTCTGCAATACCGTTCGACTCATCTTGACCAATATTTTAATTTGATCTAGTGGACCATAATTGCTATTTGAATAAAATCGTCCGGCCCACAATCCACATACAGATATACTTCAAAATGCAGTACAGTACTAAGTACTGTAACTAATTAAGACAATTATGGATCAACCATTTGTCCTGCTCTTGATGTTTTTTTTAGCACATGCATTATGTTCAGCCTTTATTATGTCTCACTATATATGTTCTTCTCAAATAATATTCATTTTTTTTATATATATAAAATCATTAGGATACGTTTAAGAATAGTTCTTTACGATTTTATATGCATTTTAAACACTCACACATATAAATATATATACACTAGAGTTATGCATGCGCGATGCAACGGTGTAATGGATGCGCTAATGACGATGAAGAGTTTTGGTGACGCGCGGAGGTGGCGGCGATGTAATGGCGGCGGCGGTCGTGAGAACGGGTTGTGGTGACAGCAGTAACGAGTAGTCAAGGTTATTGATGTAATGTAATCAATATTGAAATTTAAGTTCAAGGTTGAAACTCAAAATGAGTTTTGTTTTATAATATAGTATAGATAGATATATATTTAATATATATATATATATAGGATTATAGGGTGGTTTTTCAGTGAGAACACCCTTAAAATGAGAACACGGTGAGAACACTTGAAATCATCATTTTGATGCCTTAAAAAGTCCATAAAACTTAGATAGTGTATAACTAATTATCATTATTTAAATGTTTAACAACATATATATCTGTCAAAATTTAAAAAAATCATTATTTTTGTTTTGTGTATCCATTTTGATAAATATGCATCCAAGATAAATGTACAAAACAAAAAGCATGATTTTTCTTGATTTTGACGGATTAATGTATTGTTAAACAGTTAAATAATTATAATTTGTTATATAGAGAATGTTATTTTAGGAAACCCAAAAATTAGAGGAACCTTCTCTAAATTAAAATTATTACTATATGATTGCTTACACATGTTCATATGACTATATAATTATTTATAAATGTTCATATAACTATCTATATACATTTGATTATCACCAATTCCATGAAAACATTAATTTACAAAATACTTGCATACATATGATCGACATGCATACATTTGCTCATAGCACTATTCGTGCACTTGTGATCATAAAATTTATGTCTTCAAAAATTATAGTAGATGATAATTCATGTCTCTAAATAATTGTAAAGAATCACCATGTAAAAAATAATCAATGATTAAGCTTAATTTAAAAAGTTTGTAAAGGTTTTTACAATTTATGAGGTTACTAATAAAACTTTTCACTAGTTATATTTATGTTAGTTGTATGAACTTTTAGGGTATTCAAATGAAGTTCTAAATGTTCTTATTATAATCTTATTTTAAGGGGGTTTTTTTAAATGTATTTACTTACATTTTCTCATATGAGAGATAATGTAAACAGTAAAGAACAAAAATAAAATAAAAAAGCTTTGTGGCAAAGTCACATCGATGGTGTCTAAATTATAAATTATATTTGATGAAACCGATGGCAAGTAATATTTTGTTACTATTTTTTTATACATACCCCTCGAGATAAAACCTATCGAAATACCCTCTTTCAGTTATTGATTTGACCATCTTTTGGTTATTAACTTAGAGAATAAGCTATGCCAACCTCTCCAAAAACATACTATAGCCATGGACTAAAACCACTTGAACATGTGAGATTGTGAGACCGAGAATCAAGCCACCACCTTATTTTCCCTGACTCGCTAAAGATTACACGAGTCAAAGTACATGAACCAATTGACTTCTTTCTTTTTTTTGTATTCTTAGATTTGTATCGGTATCCAATTTAAGAAAATTTATTTATATATCTTATTTAAGAGACATAATTACATATTTATCTAAAATATAAATTTTTAATGCATAAATATAATGCTTCTAAAATATATTTTGGACAAATAGATAAAAAATAATGATAAACCAATGTGTTATCGGTATAGATGTATAGTGATTCAAAAGTGAGATGAGAGGTTCTCTATAGAGTTTCCAGATTAAAATAAACATTAACATTTAATTATTAATTGAGAAAAACTAAAATCTGATAATTAATTATTATTCAAAATAAATAAATATAATTAAACCGAAAAAAATGTAAAAGATTTATTTTATCAACCTATCAATTTCAATACTTAAACTTTTATCCATTTACCTTTTCAACTGTGTTTTGTTGGTATGCGAACTTCAAATTGTCGAAATCGCGTCACCTAAGCAATTTAATAATCATAAGAGTATCCTCTCTCATACCAATTTGTCTAAATTTGACTTGTGGTATTTTTCATTTCTAATTTTGACCGTTAGTATTTTTATTTATATAATATAATATTTATAAAAAGTTATATCGATAAAAAATATTTTTATAACTCAATCTATCTATATAATTTAATCGTGTATTGTATAAATACAAAGGAAAAAAAAATTTATAATCAAAATTGTGGAAAAAAAAACTTTAAAAATTAAAATAGCTGAGACATAAATATAATAGTAAAATTAGAAAGTTCAATATGTCAAGATTTTATACAATAACAAGATGAAAAGGGATTCCCTCAATAGCCTTATATCATACATCAAAATTTGATAGCACTAATACACTCTAATGATATAAATTTGATAGCACTAATACACTCTAATGATATAGTTAATATACAAGGGAAGTGATATTAATACCACAAATAGTGATTAATATACCACACTGTGCAACGTTTATAGCATACTGTACAAGTCAATAATATAGGAAATACATCAATTTTTTTGGTAAGAATACACTTCCCATATACAAAGTACACACTTCAAAATTTGATTCATAAGCCAAAATATAATATCTTTAAAAATTAGAATAACCTTATATCTATATGAATCTAACTTTTTTTTTAGCTGGGTGTAGGAATCATCTCCCATTTACTACCAACACTGGTCGGTTTCCCAATTCCGACCAGTGTAACCCTTGAATCCATTGTTCGAATTTGAGGGTCTATTACTCGAAAACGATTTCGATCTATTCATTAGTGTCAACCTACGATCATAAGCCACACGTTTATCCGGATCGGATAACGTGGAATAAGCCGAATGGATCTTAATGAATTCTTCCCCAGAACAATTTTTGACATCTGGGTGTGAAATTCTTGCCATCCGGCGATAAGCACTTTTTATTTCGGTTTCTGTTGCTCTGTTAGATATGCCAAGAATTTCATATAAAGAAGGTGGCGAATTAATGATGGACATGAACGATGGTGGTGAAATTGTGTCGGCAGTGGCGTAAACGGTGGCGGAGATTGGTGGTGATCGGAGATTTGGTGATGTCGGAGATAGAGTGGTGGGGGAAGAGTGGAACGGCGGCGGTGGGGGTGGGCGGAGACGGAGGGAATTGGGAGGAGATACGGTGGAGGAAAACATGTTGGAAATTTTTGTGTTTTGTATTAGTGGTTTGCTTGTTGTGTGTTTGTAGATGAAATGTAACATAGATGGATATATATATAAGCCCATGGTGTTTTGATTATTATATTTTAGAATTAAGAATACTGTACTTCGATATTTTAAATTACTTTATGGGTTTTATACAGTGGAGATATTTTTGGTTTGTTTTATTTTATTTGGATTTTGTTATGTCGAAATACGAACAAATGGGTAAACACCGTTCGGTTTGAGTTTGGCTAAAACCAACAAACAAACTCTACTTTTTGATTTTTTAAAAACCAGAAATCCGATTAATTTAGTTTTTTTTTTTTTTTGGGGGAAGGGGGGTTGTGGGTTTGGTTTCGTTTTAAATTTTCATTATAGTAATTTCAAAAATAAATTTTAAAACTTGTATAAAACCATCAAATGAGAATGTAACTTAAGTAAAGATGGAAGAAAAGATTTGTTTTTGATTTTTTTTAGCTTATTTTTTAGATTTTTTTTTTTACTAACTAATTCAATAAAAAAAATTCAAAGTATTTTCATAAATATTATTTTTTCAAAGAACATAGCCCGTAAACTAGACAAGACCTCTCAGTCTATGGCGGAGCCACGATGTCATTACCAATTACCTCTTATAACTTATCACCCTCTATGACCTATCACTCCCACCAGCTACCCCTTGTTAATATCTTTAAGGGTGATGCCCGTACCGTACTCTTATATGTATAACTCACTAACTCGGATTAAGAATTTCTTTTTTTAAAACTTTTTTATGGATTGAATTAAAAAAAAATTAGAATGAAAAAAAAGTATAAAAAAAAAACAAAAGTAAATAAAAAAAACAAACTAAAAAAATCAAAAACGAACCTATGCGCCTTTTTTCCTTTAATAACCTTGTATCTGGATCTATACCATATATATATATATAAGGTTGTCTGACACCTAAGCTTAAGTGTGGAACCCCTCACATACTGTTGAATTTTAATTAAATCACATGGCCACCATGAATTTTATGGACTAAAAAAATAATATGTGAGTATTTCACACCTAAATTTACATACCTAACAACCTTATATTCTGATATATATATATATATATATATATATATATATATAGAGAGAGAGAGAGAGAGGGGGGGGGGAAGATATACATGTTAAATTTACAATCAAATTGATTACATTGTCACATTACGTACAACAAACCAACTTTTATAAAAAAAAACACACACATATATGGGAAAAGTTAAGGTGGTCTTGTTAGGCACCTAAGTTGGGTGAAATCTCTCTCACATGTTAATTTTTTAATCCATAAATATATAATGAATAAATAATGGGTCCCCATGTTTTTTATGGATTAAAAAATTAGCATGTGAGAGGATTTCACCCAATTTAGGTACCTAACAGCACCACCTTCACATCCCTCTATATATTATATATATACTAAAAACCTATGTACATGTACAAGTACTTTATGCGTAGAATGTACAAGCATTTAAAGCACATACTAATTTTAACCAAATTTCGTTCTAACCCCTTAAATTTAAACCAAATTTCGTTTTAACCCCCTAAAATTTTTATTTTTTAACTTTTACCCCATATTAAAGTTTCGCTTTCATTTTCCTGACACTAAACTTTTAAATTTTCATGTTTTCATCAAACAACTCTCACAGAGTTACGATTTTACTTTTAAACATTTGGTTTTTGATAATTTTCACTTGTCTTTTTATACATATAGCGTTTTCATTATATAATAACTTTTATCAGCATTTACGTCTTACGTTCATGTGACATTTAAAACATTAATATAGTTATTGTTCATGTTTTTATACATCTTAATATTCTTTACACTATTTTTATTGTATTGATACATGTTTAATTGTTGTTTTAATGAAAGTTTTCATCTTTTAACTTGTATCCCACATCAAAATTTTCGTTTTTAATTTTATTGACACTAAACTTTTGGGTTCTCAGGTTTTCATCATACAATTTGTACACTGTTATGGTTTTACTTGTAAAAATTTAGTTTTTGATTATTTTCTTCCGTTTTTATACATATATATAACGTTTTTAATATATAATAATTTCCATCATGCTTACGTCTTACTGTTATGAAACATTTAAATCATTAATATAGTTATTATTTGTGTTCTTATACGACTTATTATTCCTTTACAATATTTTTAATGTTATTGCTAGATGGTTACTTGTAACTTTTAAAGTTTGGGTTCGAATATTTGACATAAATTTGCTAAAACTTTATTGTATACCCTCCGTTTTCTCAGGGCCCGCACTTTCTCACTCAACTCACTCAGACGCTCGCCAAAAACATACCTCGCGGCAACGCGCGGGGTCAACAACTAGTAATATATATATATATATATATAGAAAATATAATATTATAATTATAAATATAATATGATATGGGAAAAGGGAATATAAGGTTGTCCGACACCTAAGCTTAGGTGTGGAACCCCACTCATACTAATATTTTATTATTTTTTGTTTAATGAATAAATGCATGAGCCTCATGATTTTTATGGATTAAAAAAAACAATATGTGAGTGTTCCACACCTAAGCTTAATTACTCGACAGCCTTATATTCCCATCCCCAATATATATATATATATATATATATATATATATTAATTTAAGTTATATATGGTTTCAATTTGGTTTGGTATTTTCGGTTCGTTTTTGCATACAAAACATAATTTCGAACCAATCCGTTCAATTTTTGTTTTTTTTTTAGGTTTATTCGGTCTTCGGTGTTTGCTCACCCCTACGTACAAACCTCTTGGTAAATTAGAAACTGTGATTGTTATTCTTAGTTTATTGAGGCTAGGGATGAGTATAATTTTCATGACCCTATCTCGGTATGCATAGTATAAAGTTGTTGAATTTCAGGTAAAGGTCGCACTTTTTTGTTGTTTTTAATTGTCTGTACTAGGAAAAAAACACCAGAAAATGGCGGTATCATACCTTTCATATACTAGTACCAGACAGAGATCGATACCGTGATTTTTTATCTTTTGTCGATCAAACAAGTACGGTATTTATATCTTGCCCATCCATAAGAAAACTACTAGGTTTCCACATGAATCAATGGTTTCCATTTAATAATATATGATTTTTATGTAAAAATGGTAACTAAAGTGTTCATTAAATGATATTTTTTTTATATATATATATAATTAGCTTAGTCATTGTTTAAGGCTTATTAGAAATTTTCTTAAGAATTCCCAATGACTAAGTTAATTATATATGAAATATAAGTATAATTATATAATGAACATCATGACTAACTAATTATATAAGAAATATAATTATAATTATATAATGAACATCATAGTTACCATAATTACATGCAATACTGAATATCCACCATTATAATGGAAACCATAGATTAATATGGAAATGTTGGCAACCACTTCTTAGATCAAGTGGCTAGATGCGGCCTATTTAAGGGCTTGATGGAAGGAAAGTTGGTTTGGAAATTTGAGATTAAATCTTGATTCTTCATTGTTTTGAGCATTTACTATTTGAGCGTGTGGGCACCACTCCTGTTTTGCAGGAAGAATGCATAGGTTTCAATTTTACATCATACTGCTCACTTTGAATGTCACTGTTCGGGTTTGAATCATTAACATATAACATTTGTTGTTCAAAAAAAAAATATGGAAATGTTGGTTTTTAAATAGTTGTAACTTATCTCTATATAACTAAGAGAGTATCTGTTTTTTCCTACGTGACATTTTTAGTTTTTTGCGACATTAGGTTTTTAATGAGTTGTCATTTTTTCCATTAAATTGCTATATTTATGTTGCCATGTATAATCATAATCATCAGTTCTAATCTTAATCATCAATCATAATTCTAATGATTAATATTTATTTTTCTATTTTGTATATGAGTACAAAGATGTTTATATACATTATACTATTATTTTTATTTTTATTTTTTTTTATCAATTTAATGATGATTTTTTTTTTCAAATAAGATTGTTCATTATTCTATGTTTATTTTTTAAAAAATATTTATTATTATATTTAATAAATATATATCGTAAGAAAAGATTTTACTTATAAATATTTATGTTTCACTAGTCATACTTTAACATATTTAACGTATATCATATATTTATAAACTATTATTTTATTGCTTACATTAATCGTAATTTCACAATTTTTTATATTGTCCATAGATTATATTCTGTTTTTTATTTATGTTCTCAATAAACCCTGCATAAAATGCGGATTTAAAAGATCCCATGAAAATATTGTTACAATCTTTTCTTCAAATATGGAAAAAATTTAGGAAAAATTGAAAATCATCAGATGTAAAATAAAATATGATATTAAATATTACTCAACATAATACGAGTAATATTTATTTCATCCGTTATTATTAACTAAAAAATATATATAGACAAATTAAGGATATTTAAAAAAACGTTTTGAACTGACCCGTTATACCTATCTGTCAACCGTTTTATATTTAATATATACAAGATAAAACAATTAAATCAATGAAAAATTATATTCCATTACTAACAAAATATTTCTCTTAGATATCAAATAATCATAAATAAAACATTTTATTTTAATTTTTTTGTATATTAGATTACAACTTATAATTTTTACTTTATTATAAAACTTTTTGTATAAAATATGGTTTTAAGATATTTGTGTTTAAACACGGACATGCTAACTCAAAAGCAAAAAATTTTAAACAACTATCAGTAAAGCTATTTAAAAGCGTTCGTATTCCGTGATGAATGATCAAATAGTTAACACATAATTAAAAAGAAAATGAAATGATGAAATTTGCCATTCAAAAAGAATAATTTTTTTTAAAAAAAAAGTAAATGAAAAAGACAAAAGTAAAGGAAAATGTTTGATATTTTACAGTGGCCGGTCGACATCTTTCATATTCAAAAGCTGATAAAAAGTTTTTTTTTATTAGGAAAATAGCTACAAATTCTTGAGAGTTATAATAGACAACTTGCAGTGATAAAAACAATAAACTAGATAATGACAAACCAATTTGCAAACACAAACTGACAACTACATACAAAGGACATCATTGCTTATAGGTCTTTTATATATAGAAATTTTTTTCCTTTAATAGGAAATAAACTTTATGCTTTAACAGCAGGATCACTGATTATGATTTAAAACTATTTTTCATTGTAATATATTTAGAAAAATGTTAAACAAAGCTTTTGGGGCTTCACTTAACGTGCATAAAAATATTGTACAATTCTATATTACAAGTTCACCTCCTGATTTTTATGGTAAATGTACAACTAATTAATGCACCTTAACAAAAGCCCTTAGGGCTTTGTTTAGCAAAACCTATTTATTTATTATTACAAAAAAGTGAAGCAGTAAATTGATTAAGTATTAACTATAATATAAAATGATTATAAAGTAAGGTTTATTAATGAAAAAATCTAAGGGTACAATTTTTTTTAACGACTTTTTTTTATAAATCTAAATTTACTCCTAATTATACGTATGTTTGGGATTAAACCCATGACTCTCGCAAAATCCCCTATTAATCC